>NC_068320.1:3661260-3678320 GCF_025860055.1 Xyrauchen texanus
TTTGACTTTGCATTGCAATGCTTCCTCAGTGACATTGGTGAAAAAACATGTTTTATTGAAAACGAATTGAGATTTCATGAACAAGCCCTCTAAACAGCTTTCTGAGTTTAAAAGTTACTTTGTGGCTTTTGAGAGCTTTTTCATGAATTTTGCACAGTTCTGTGCTAACTTCAGTTTCTTCACTGAAAATGACTGTTTAGCTCTCATAATGCATACAAACCTGCTGCTGATGCGTTTTGACTTTCCTTTGCATTGCAATGCTTCCTGTTCATGACATTAATGAAAAGTCATGTTTTATTGAAAAACGAAGTGAGATTTCATGAACAAGCACTCTAACAGCTTTCTGAGTTTAAAAGTTACTTTGTGGCTTTTGAGAGCTTTTTCATGAATTTTGCACAGTTCTGTGCTAACTTCAGTTTCTTCACTGAAAATGACTGTTTAGCTCTCATAATGCATACAAACATGCTGCTGATGCATTTTGACGTTCCTTTGCATTGCAATGCTTCCTGTTCATGACATTAATGAAAAGTCATGTTTTATTGAAAAACGAAGTGAGATTTCATGAACAAGCACTCTAAACAGCTTTCTGAGTTTAAAAGTTACTTTGTGGCTTTTTAGAGCTTTTTCATGAATTTTGCACAGTTCTTTGCAAACTTCAGTTTCTTCACTTAAAATGACTGTTTAGCTCTCATAATGCATACAAACATGCTGCTGATGCATTTTGACTTTGCATTGCAATGCTTCCTCAGTGACATTGGTGAAAAAACATGTTTTATTGAAAACGAATTGAGATTTCATGAACAAGACCTCTAAACAGCTTTCTGAGTTTAAAAGTTACTTTGTGGCTTTTGAGAGCTTTTTCATGAATTTTGCACAGTTCTGTGCTAACTTCAGTTTCTTCACTGAAAATGACTGTTTAGCTCTCATAATGCATACAAACCTGCTGCTGATGCATTTTGACTTTCCTTTGCATTGCAATGCTTCCTTCTAGTGACATTGGTGAAAAAACATGTTTTATTGAACAACGAAGTGAGATTTCATGAACAAGCACTCTAAACAGCTTTCTGAGTTTAAAAGTTACTTTGTGGCTTTTGAGAGCTTTTTCATGAATTTTGCACAGTTCTGTGCTAACTTCAGTTTCTTCACTGAAAATGACTGTTTAGCTCTCATAATGCATACAAACATGCTGCTGATGGATTTTGACTTTCCTTTGCTTTGCAATGCTTCCTGTTCATGACATTAATGAAAAGTCATGTTTTATTGAAAAATGAAGTGAGATTTCATGAACAAGCACTCTAAACAGCTTTCTGAGTTTAAAAGTTACTTTGTGGCTTTTGAGAGCTTTTTCATGAATTTTGCACAGTTCTGTGCAAACTTCAGTTTCTTCACTTAAAATGACTGTTTAGCTCTCATAATGCATACAAACATGCTGCTGATGCATTTTGACTTTGCATTGCAATGCTTCCTCAGTGACATTGGTGAAAAAACATGTTTTATTGAAAACGAATTGAGATTTCATGAACAAGCCCTCTAAACAGCTTTCTGAGTTTAAAAGTTACTTTGTGGCTTTTGAGAGCTTTTTCATGAATTTTGCGCAGTTCTGTGCTAACTTCAGTTTCTTCACTGAAAATGACTGTTTAGCTCTCATAATGCATACAAACCTGCTGCTGATGCATTTTGACTTTCCTTTGCATTGCAATGCTTCCTTCTAGTGACATTGGTGAAAAAACATGTTTTATTGAACAACGAAGTGAGATTTCATGAACAAGCACTCTAAACAGCTTTCTGAGTTTAAAAGTTACTTTGTGGCTTTTGAGAGCTTTTTCATGAATTTTGCACAGTTCTGTGCTAACTTCAGTTTCTTCACTGAAAATGACTGTTTAGCTCTCATAATGCATACAAACATGCTGCTGATGCATTTTGACTTTCCTTTGCTTTGCAATGCTTCCTGTTCATGACATTAATGAAAAGTCATGTTTTATTGAAAAATGAAGTGAGATTTCATGAACAAGCACTCTAAACAGCTTTCTGAGTTTAAAAGTTACTTTGTGGCTTTTGAGAGCTTTTTCATGAATTTTGCACAGTTCTGTGCTAACTTCAGTTTCTTCACTGAAAATGACTGTTTAGCTCTCATAATGCATACAAACCTGCTGCTGATGCTATTTGACTTTCCTTTGCATTGCAATGCTTCCTTCTAGTGACATTGGTGAAAAGTCATGTTTTATTGAACAACGAAGTGATATTTCATGAACAAGCACTCTAAACAGCTTTCTGAGTTTAAAAGTTACTTTGTGGCTTTTGAGAGCTTTTTCATGAATTTTGCACAGTTCTGTGCTAACTTCAGTTTCTTCACTGAAAATGACTGTTTAGCTCTCATAATGCATACAAACATGCTGCTGATGCATTTTGACTTTCCTTTGCATTGCAATGCTTCCTGTTCATGACATTAATGAAAAGTCATGTTTTATTGAAAAACGAAGTGAGATTTCATGAACAAGCACTCTAAACAGCTTTCTGAGTTTAAAAGTTACTTTGTGGCTTTTGAGAACTTTTTTATGAATTTTGCACAGTTCTGTGCTAACTTCAGTTTCTTCACTGAAAATGACTGTTTAGCTCTCATAATGCATACAAACATGCTGCTGATGCATTTTGACTTTCCTTTGCATTGCAATGCTTCCTTCTAGTGACATTTGTGAAAAGTCATGTTTTATTGAAAAATAAGTTGTAAATATAGCTGCAAGCAGCAATGCGGATTCCTCCTCAAAATGGCAAATCATTTCAAATTGATCAGTAGAGGGTTGGGGTTAAATCCTCTCAATGGATGAATCCAAAAAACATGTATTTCTGTCTGAATCCTAAACGAAACATTTTCAGTCTACAGGAAAATCCATCATACCTTATGGATCCTTGAGGCGTTTTTGTTCCCAATGAGAAATGAGGCATGTACACCAAGATTCAAAAGAATTGGTTAAATGGCGTGGAAATGGTATCACTTTGAAAATATTTTTTGGGGCGTGGCCTGTAGCGCCTCCTATGGGCAAATGTGGGTCATTCTTGGTTTGTGGGTTCCTGTTGGCCTGTAGTATCAATGTACATAATTAGAAAATATTTGACCAGAAAATGGAACTTTTGGGAATTACCTGTAGCGCCCCTAGGGGTGAATGTTGGCCATTCTTGGTTTGAGGGTTCCTGTTGACCTTTAGTATCAATGTACCAAATTAGAACATTTTTGACCATAAAATGGGAATTTCGACGTGGCCTCTAGTGTCCCCTAGAGGCTGAATGTTGGCCATTCTTTGTTTGTGGGTTCCTGTTGGCCAGTAGTATCAATGTACCATATTAGAAAATTTTTGACCAGAAAACTAAATTTTGGGAGTGGCCTGTAAGCCCCCTAATGGCTGAATGTGGGCCATACTTGGTTTGTGGGTTCCTGTTGGCCTGCAGTATCAATGTACCAAATTATAACTTTTTGACCAGAAAATGGGAATTTCGGCTTGGCCTCTAGCGCCACCTAGTGGTGAATGTCGGTCATTCTTGGTTTTGGATTCCTTTTGGCCTGTACTATTAATGTACCAAATTAGAACATTTTTGACCAGAAAATGGGAATTTCGGCATGGCCTGTAGTGCCCCCTAGGGGCTGAATGTTGGCCATTCTTGGTTTGAGGGTTCCTGTTGACCTGCAGTATCAATGTACCAAATTAGAACGTTTTTGACCAGAAAGCGAAATTTTGGAGTAGCCTGTAGCGCCCCTAAGGGCTGAATGTGGGCCACACTTGGTATGTGGGTTCCTGTTGGCCTGTAGTATCAAAGTACCAAATTAGAAAATTTTTGACCAGAAAATGGGAATTTTGGCTTGTCCTGTAGTGCCCCCTAGTGGCTGAATGTCGGTCATTCTTGGTTTGTGGATTCCTGTTGGCCTGTACTATTCTTGTACCGAATTAGAACATTTTTGACCAGAAAATGGGAATTTTGGCTTGTCCTGTAGTGCCCCTAGTGGTGTATGTCGGTCATTCTTGGTTTGTGGATTCCTGTTGGCCTGTACTATTAATTTACCAAATTAGAACATTTTTGACCAGAAAATGGGAATTTTGGCATGGCCATTCTTTGCACAGTACTTCAGAGTGATGTCATCTTTAAGCATGTTAGGTTTGAAAAACCATCAGTCAAAATTAAATTTGATTTATTGACACGTATATATTGTTAAAATTTGGACATTTACATAAACACGCCCCTTTCAGCCATTTTGTATCGTATTCATTTTTCCTAAGTAACGTTTTCAAGGATGTCCATTCTACACATGTGTACCAAATTTCAAGTCAATTGGAGCTACGGTTCAGGAGAAGAAGAGTTTTGTAGGTTTTCGCAAATTTTCAACGTCACGGGAAAATCCATCATGGCGGAAGTTATGGGTTCTTGAGGCTTTTTTGTTCCCCATGAGGAATGAGGCATGTACACCAAATTTCAGAAGATTTGGACAAATGGCGTGGAAATTGTATCACTTTGAATTTTGTTTTTTGGGCGTGGCCTGTAGCGCCACCTATGGGCGAATGTGGGCCATTCTTGGTTTGGGGGTACCCGTTGGCATGGAGTATCAATGTGCCAATTTAGAAAATTTTTGACCAGTGACTTTTTGAGCTATTGGGGCTCAAGGAGAAGAAGAAGAATAATAATAATAATAAATATAGCTGCAAGCAGCAATGCGGATTCCTCCTCAAAATGGCAAATCATTTAAAATTGATCAGTAGATGGTTGGGGATAAACCCTCCCAATTAAGGAATTCAAAAAAACATGTCTTCGTCTGATTCCTAAACAAAACATTTTCAATGTACAGGAAAATCCATACCGGACCTTATGGATCTTTGAGGCTTTTTTGTTCCCAATGAGAAATGTGGCATGTACACCAAGTTTCAGAAGAATTGGACAAATGGGGTGGATATTATATCATTTTGAAAAAAAAAATTTGGGGCGTGGCCTGTAGCGCCACCTATGGGCAAATGTTGGTCATTCTTGGTTTGTGGGTTCCTGTTGGCCTGTAGTATAAATGTACAAAATTAGAAAATATTTGACCAGAAAATGGGAATTTTGGAGTGGCCTGTAGCGCCCCTAGGGGCTGAATGTGGGCCTTTCTTGGTTTGTGGGTTCCTGTCGGCCTGTAGAATCAATACACCAAATTAGAAAATGTTTGACCAGAAAATGGGATTTTTGGAATTACCTGTAGCGCTCTCTAATGTCGAATGTTGGCCATTCGTGGTTTGTGGGTTCCTGTTGGCATGTAGTATCAGTGTACCAAATTAGAACATTTTTGACCAGAAAATGGGAATTTTGGCATGGCCTGTAGCACCCCCTAGGGGTGAATGTTGTCCATTCTTGGTTTGTGGGTTCCTGTCTGCCTGTAGTATCAATGTACCAAATTAAAAAAAAATTTGACCAGAAAACGGGAATTTTGGCGTGGCCTTTAGCGCCCCCTAGTGGCGAATGTCGGCCATTCTTTGCGCAGTACTTCAGAGTGATGTCATCTTGAAGCATGTTAGGTTTGAAAAACCATCAGTCAAAATTACATTTGATTTATTGACAGGTATATATTGTTAAAATTTGGACATTTACATAAACACGCCCCTTTCAGACATTTTGTATCACATTCATTTTTCCTAAGTAATGTTTTCAAGGATGTCCATTCTACAAATGTGTACCAAATTTCAAGTCAATTGGAGCTACGGTTCAGGAGAAGAAGAGTATTTTTAGGTTTTCGCAAATTTTCAACGTGACGGGAAAATCCATCATGGTGAAAGTTATGGGTCCTTAAGGCTTTTTGTTCCCCATGAGGAATGAGGCATGTACACCAAGTTTCAGAAGATTTAGACAAATGGCGTGGAAATTGTATCACTTTGAATGAAAAATCACTTTGAAAATCTCTACTTTCACTTTCACTTCTCTCTTAAGATTTTTTTTTCTGTTTTTTTTGTGTGATTTACATAAGCATATCACAAGCAAGTTTATTTGAAAGACTATCTAGGCACATAATAACACTGTATAGCTGTGACTGTTTATAACTATTTCAAAATGTAGCCTACAAGCTCACACTTTAAATGGTCAGTGCTTTGATTTTTAAATCATTAAAATAGCAACAGATCCAGTGAAAAAAATGGAGTGATTGTGTTTACATGCCATTCAAAAACGTGGCATTTTACAAGGTAAGAGAGAAATAAAAAAACTTAAAATAATACCATTTGTACTTCTCAATTACTTGGGAATGTCTATGTTCAGGACCTAAGGCTAAATTGTTACTGTCTCTTTAAGAGGCTTTTATCGCATGATACGATACTTACGGCACAGTTCAGTTTAATCTTTTGAGAACTGAGAAGTATCATTATTTTCGTTTTGTGCCATGCTTGTTGCATTTGTATTCATTGTGAGATGATAAAATACAGACTGCGTGAATGGTTGATTTTGTTCACTTGAATTTTGTGACGTGTTTCAGAAAAATAATCGCGAAGACAGAGACTGAGCACCCTGTTTATTTATTTTACAAAAGCACAAGGTTTTGTTGTTATTGTAAGTGCACACAAATAAAAGTACACATTTCATAGTTCGTAATGATGTCTTGCATGTTTCTGTATGGGCAAAAATGACGCAGTATTTTGTTTAAGTTGTTTCCGCTGTTTCGAGAGAAAAATATAGCAGGACGTCATCTGGAATAATGCCAGAATAAAATATAATTATTCCAGATTTCTTTCTCAACTGTTTGTTCACTTGAGACATAACAGACTCCTCAATATATCATGTATTTTGACACTCTGTTGTATGAAATTGTCCGCTCAGACGCAAGCAGCAGCGAAAGACATCGGAGTGCGTGAGTTAGACGCGACGCTGCTCGCTGTGTCACACAAACAGCTCGCAAACATGTATTTGAGTTGTTTTCACATTTGTTGAGTTGAATAGTGTAAAATCGCTTGAATGTTCAAACAGGCAAACATTGTATACAACCGACAAACCTTCATGATGATGCGAGCAAAAATGATCTCGCCTCATGGGTTTAGCGTGTTGTCAGAGACAATTAAACAACATAATTCTCGGAAGTTTTGATAATGCTAGGATTGATCAGCCCATCCCTACTTTCTTTAGACATATGTTTCATGTTTGTGTAAGTTTTTGTGACGTGTTTCAGAAAGATATTCAGCTTAGACAAAGAGCACACGGTTTATTTTCTTTATTTTACAACAAATAAAAGTACAACTTTCATAGTTTGTGACGATGTATTAAATGTATCTGTATGTGCAAAAATAACGCAGTATTTTGTTTAAGCTGTTAACGCTGTTTCGAGAGAAAAATCTTAACAGGACACCACAGCGGCATCCGTGTTGTTCACAATAATTCATAATTAAATATATTGATACCCAATTTCTTTATCAACTGTTTGTTCACTTGATACATAACAGACACCCCAATATATCATGTATTTTGGTGTATGAAATTGTCCGTTCAAACGCATGAAGCTGTGAAAGCGTAACTCTCATCGGCGCAGCGAAGCGTTAGTCGCGACGCTGCTCGCTCGCTGTGTCACACAAACTGCTCGAAAACATTTATTTGAGTTGTTTTGCCTTTGTTGAGTTGAATAGTGTAAAATCGCTTGAATGTTCAAGCAGGCAACCATTGTACACAACCAACAAACCTTCCGTGAAGATGCGAGCAAAAATGATCTCGCCTCGAGGATTGCGTGTTGTCAGAGACAATTAAACAACATCATACTCGGAAGTTTTGATACGCTAACGCTGTCTCGAGTAGAGAAAAATCTAACAGGACATCACAGCGGCATCACTAGACCCTTCAATAATTCATAATTCAATATATTGATACCCGATTTCTTTATCAACTGTTTGTTCACTTGAGATATAGCAGACACCCCAATATATCATGTATTTTGGTTTATGAAATTGTCCGTTGAAACGCAAGAAGGGAAAGCGTAACTCTCATCGGCGCACGAATGTTAGACGCTGACGCTGCTCGCTCGCTGTGTCACACAAACTGCTCGAAAACATTTATTTGAGTTGTTTTGCCTTTGTTGAGTTGAATAGTGTAAAATCGCTTGAATGTTCAAACTGGAAAGCATTAAGACACACAATTGATTTGACATACCTCCATGCAGACGCAAAATGTCTTCTGTAGTCTAAGTCTGGAGCTCCACCCACTAGGAGACCGAAATGCTTCATTAGAGAGATTGCTACAGAAGAGCTGCATGTGGTAGACAGAGTTACTCCAGTAGAGGGAGCCTCTTTGCTCAGCCAATGTAAGTGAATGGGATTTTACATGTGGACCATATTTGTCCAGTAGAGGGAGCACTTTTGCTCAGCCATTGTAAATCAATGGGATTTTAAAAATTTTTGATCATCTTTTGTGTGTACATTTACATAAACACGTCCATTTCAGCCATTTTGTATTGTATTCATTTTTGCTAAGTAACGTTTGGAAAGACATACATACTACACACGTGTGCCAAATTCCAAGTCAATTGGAGCTGAGGTTCAGGAGAAGAAGAGTTTTGTAGGTTTTCCAAAATTTTCACTGTACAGGAAAATCCATAATGGCAGAAGTATGGGTCCTTGAGGCTTTTTGTTCCCCATGAGAAATGAGGCATGTTTACAAAGTTTCAGAAGATTTGGACAAATGGGGTGGAAATTATATCACTTTGAATTTTTGTTTTTTGGGCGTGGCCTGTAGCGCCACCTATGGGCGAATGTTGACCATTCTTGGTTTGGGGGTACCCGTTGGCATGGAGTATCAATGTGCCAATTTAGAAAATTTTTGACCAGTGACTTTTTGAGCTATTGGGGCTCAAGGAGAAGAATAATAATAATAATAATAATAATAATAATAATAATAATAATAAAACCATCAATTACAATAGATTCCTCCTACGGAGGAATCTAATAATAATAATAATAATAATAATAATAATAATAATAAAACCATCAATTACAATAGATTCCCTCCTACGGAGGAATCTAATTACTGAACAAGCACTCCGAACAGCTTTCTGAGTTTAAAAGTTACTTTGTGGCTTTTGAGAGCTTTTTCATGAATTTTGCACAGTTCTGTGCTAACTTCAGATTCTTCACTGAAAATGACTGTTTAGCTCTCATAATGCATACAAACCTGCTGCTGATGCATTTTGACTTTCCTTTGCATTGTAATGCTTCCTTCTAGTGACATTGGTGAAAAAACATGTTTTATTGAAAACGAAGTGAGATTTCATGAACAAGCACTCTAAACAGCTTTCTGAGTTTAACAGTTACTTTGTGGCTTTTGAGAGCTGTTTTATGAATTTTGCACAGTTCTGTGCAAACTTCAGTTTCTTAACTGAAAATGACTGTTTAGCTCTCATAATGCATACAAACCTGCTGCTGATGCGTTTTGACTTTCCTTTGCATTGCAATGCTTCCTGTTCATGACATTAATGAAAAGTCATGTTTTATTGAAAAACGAAGTGAGATTTCATGAACAAGCTCTCTAAACAGCTTTCTGAGTTTAAAAGTTACTTTGTGGCTTTTGAGAGCTTTTTCATGAATTTTGCACAGTTCTGTGCAAACTTCAGTTTCTTCACTTAAAATGACTGTTTAGCTCTCATAATGCATACAAACATGCTGCTGATGCATTTTGACTTTGCATTGCAATGCTTCCTCAGTGACATTGGTGAAAAAACATGTTTTATTGAAAACGAATTGAGATTTCATGAACAAGCCCTCTAAACAGCTTTCTGAGTTTAAAAGTTACTTTGTGGCTTTTGAGAGCTTTTTCATGAATTTTGCACAGTTCTGTGCTAACTTCAGTTTCTTCACTGAAAATGACTGTTTAGCTCTCATAATGCATACAAACATGCTTCTGATGCATTTTGACTTTCCTTTGCCATTGCACAGCTTCCTGTTCATGACATTAATGAAAAGTCATGTTTTATTGAAAAACGAAGTGAGATTTCATGAACAAGCACTCTAAACAGCTTTCTGAGTTTAAAAGTTACTTTGTGGCTTTTGAGAGCTTTTTCATGAATTTTGCACAGTTCTGTGCTAACTTCAGTTTCTTCACTGAAAATGACTGTTTAGCTCTCATAATGCATACAAACCTGCTGCTGATGCTATTTGACTTTCCTTTGCATTGCAATGCTTCCTTCTAGTGACATTGGTGAAAAACGTATCGGTTACCTAACGTAACCTCGGTTCTCTCTAGATGAGGGAACGAGTATTGCGTAAGCTAGCTTACGCTACGGGAAAGATTCATCTTTTCTGAGATATTGAAGCCAAAAAATTATCCTTAATTTTTGTATCCATTGTCAACGCAGTGCGGCAGCTGCAGACCTTGAGCGGGCTAGCTAGCGAGCTCATAGGTTGCTCTGCGGCAACTGCTGCAGCCTATAGACGAGCTTGGGCGAACTCGCATCCAATGAGAGGCGTCCGCGCGCTCACTGCATCAAAGCCCGCCAAAAAGGGCGTGACTAGAGTGCATATAAGCGTAGTTCGTAGGCTGGAACCCTGGTTTTCATTGACTGAAGCGTAAAAGTCGCCGTGGCGCGAAGCACGGCCGGCTACGCAATACTCGTTCCCTCATCTAGAGAGAACCGAGGTTACGTTAGGTAACCGATACGTTCTCTTACGAGAGGTTCTTCGTATTGCGTAAGCTAGCTTACGCTATGGGAACCCATTGTCAACGCCGTCGCGCCAAGCATCCACTGTATAAGCCCCAGGGAATTAAGGGGGACCGGGGAGCCCTTATGAGTGGGGAAATAATATTTGGCCGGCAAGAATGCGGGTCATTGATTGTGTAATACATAAGCACATAGTAGGACCGGGAACGACAGAGCGGCGGTGCCGGTCTGTGTGGAATGTGTCCCATCAGTGCAGCTCACCAGGGAGCTGTAGCGTATTAAACCGCTAGTAGTTTTGCCTGCAGAGCGGGCACTTCCATATTGTAAAATCTGACAAAGGTGGAGGGGAAGTCCATCCCGCTGCCACACATATGTCGTGAATGGAAATTCCGCTGGACCATGCCCACGAGGATGCCATGCCTCTAGTGGAGTGAGCCCTAATGCCCAACGGGCATGGCAGGTCTTTTGACGCGTATGCAGCAGCAATAGCGTCCACTATCCATCTAGATAGTGTCTGTTTCGAGGCGGCGAGACCTTTGGTACGCCCTCGAGCTAAACGAAAAGCTGCTCGGAGCGTCTGAAAGCAGCGGAGCGTGCAGTATACAATCTCAGTGCTCTGACCGGGCAAAGGAGATTGGCGTCGCGTTCGCTATCCAGTGCTGGCAGCGCCGATAGGGAAATGACCTGTGCTCTGAAAGGAGTACCGATCACCTTGGGAACATAGCCGTGTCTAGGCTTTAAAATGACCTTGGAGTCACTTGGTCCAAACTCAAGACACGCAGCGCTGACAGACAGCGCGTGAAGGTCTCCCACACGTTTGACTGATGACAGGGCAGTCAGAAAAACGGTTTTGAGTGAAAGGTATTTCAAATCCACGGATTGAAGTGGTTCGAAAGGGGGGGCTTTCATAGTTTCGAGAACTATAGAAAGATCCCAGATAGGAACCGATGGGGGCGCGGGGTTCATCCTTCTAGCTCCCCTGAGGAAGCGGATGACCAGCTCGCTTTTACCCCATGACTGGCCGTGCAGGGTTCAGCTGAACGCCGCAACGGCCGCCACATACACTTTGAGCGTGGATGGGGATCTGCCCTCATCCAGCAGCTCTTGTAGAAATACGAGCAGCGACGACACCCCACATGTCCGTGGGTCCAGGTCTCTGTCGGTGCACCATTTTGAGAACACAGACCATTTTGACGCATAGAGTCTTCTCGTGGAAGGGGCTCTAGCGTGTATGATGGTGTTTATTACTCCTTCTGGCAGAGCGACGGGTAGTCGTTGATCACTCACGCATGCAGCCCAGCCTCTGGGTGGGGATGCCAGATTGTGCCGCGAGCTTGAGAGAGGAGATCTGCTCTCACTGGGATGGGCCACGGCGCTGTCAGTGACAGCTGCGTAAGCTCCGGGAACCATGTCTGATTCTCCCAACGCCGGGCTATGAGGAGCACCGAGTGACGCTGCTTCCTGATCCTCTGCATTACCTGTGGCAATAGCGAGACGGGAGGGAAGGCGTAAGCGGGCGTCTGGGCCAGTCCTGGGCCAGCGCGCCTCGCTCGAGAAAAATACTGGGCAGTGAGAGTTCTCTTTGGACGCAAAGAGGTCTATCTCTGCTCTGCCGAATAGGTGCCATAACGCCTGGACTGTTTGAGCGTGCAGGGACCATTCCCTGGGGGAATATTGTCTCTGGACAGTCTGTCCGGGCCGTCGTTCAGGTGGCCTGGCACGCGCGCCGGCCTCAGCGAAGCGCAGGTGGCACTGGGACCAACTCAGTATGCGTTTTGTCAGATGGAAGAGGTTCCTGGATCTGACACCGCCCTGACGGTTTAGGTAGGATACCACAGATCTGTTGTCCGAACGGACCAGGACGTGGTGACCCTGAATGACCGGGAGAAAGCGCACGCAGCGCTACTCGACCGCTATCATTTCCAGACAATTTATGTGAAGGAGCTTTTCCTGAACTGACCATAGGCCGAAAACCGGAGAGCCCTCGCAGACCGCGCTCCAACCCGTGTTGGACGCCGTCTGTCGAGATGACTTTTCGGCGAGATACAGCTCCCATTGTCACTCCCCGCTGATACCATTCGGCCACTGTCCAGGGCTGCAGAGCTGATATGCAGGTCTGAGTCACCTTGATGGGCTGGCGGCCTGTGGCCCAAGCCCGGCGAGACGCGACGGGTGTTTAGCCAATGCTGAAGCGGGCGATGTGCAGTAAACCCAGCTGAAGTACTGCTGCGGCTGAGGCCATGTAACCTAGCACTCTCTGGAATTTCTTCAGAGGCGTGAGGCTGTTCATCTGAAAAGATGCGCTAGTCGCTGAACACGGCGCGCGCGCTGTGTACATAAGCGAGCCGTCATTGCCACGGAGTCTAGTTCTATTCCCAGGAAGGAAATGGTCTGACTGGGCTGTAGTGAGCTCTTGGTCCAATTGACTGCAAGACCCAAACTGTTCAGATGGCTGAGGAGAACTGCTCTGTGAGACAGAAGCTCCATATGTGACTGAGCCATAATCAGCCAGTCGTCCAAATAGTTCAGAATTCGCAAACCCTGACTCGCAGAGGGTGCGAGCGCCGCATCCATGCACTTCGTGAAAGTACGGGTGCTAAGGACAGGCCGAACGGAAGGACGGTGTATTGATAAACCTGGCCGTCAGGCTGAATCTCAAGAATGGCCTGTGACGGGATTTATCTGAATCTGAAAGTATGCATCTTTCAGATCGAGAGAAATAAACCAGTCCCCTGGCGACTATGCGCCGAGGAGTTTCCTGATTGTAAGCATTTTGAACGGTCTTTTGCAAGCACCTTGTTCAAAACCCTGAGATCTAATATGGGTCTGAGGCCGCCGTCTTTCTTGGGAACAAGAAAATAACGGCTGTAAAGCCCCGACTCGCTCAGAGAGGGTGGCACTTTTTCTATGGCCCTTTTGCACAGAAGGCTTGCTATTTCTGAACGAAGCATGCACGCTGCTTCCGTGTTCACAGTGGTTTCGAGCCGCGCTCTGAAGCGAGGGGGCGGCGATCGAACTGTAGCAAATAGCCCTGTTGTATTGTGCTTAACACCCACTTGGATATCCCTGGAATAGCTTCCCACGCTTTGAAGCTGTAACGCTAGAGGGTGAATGGCCAATTCGCTCTGATTGCCGCGACACAGAGCGCTGAACAAAATGTGTGAGCTGCGTTTAGTGTGTTCATGCATGATTGCTCGCAGACAGCATGAACAGGCTGTTTTGTGAGTGACTTCCGATTGGAATGAATGGGGAAAGAGTCACATCTGTTACGTGATGCGCAAGCATAGTCATGGGCACGGGACTTACACACAGAGGAATGGTTGCTGGCTCGAGCGGGCAGAGAATGGGCGCCGCGACGCATTTGCGGGCGCATTTATTGACTCTAGCGCCGAGCTGTTCGTGAATCGCTTTATGTGAGCGTGCTCTGGTGGGGACACGAGACATGCAGTGCTTGTGTGCAGAAGTGAACACTGGATTGTGGGCACATTTTCTACACATAGGGCTGGTCGTGTGACAGAGCTGGCAGAGAATGGGCGCACAAGACGCATTTGTGGGCGCTTTCATTGACTCTGACGCCGAGCGGTTCGTGAATCGCTTATGAGAGCGTGCTCTGATAGGGGCACGGGATGTGTTATGCTTGTGTGTAGGGGCTAACACTGGGTTGTGGGCACTTTTTCTACACATAAGACATGTTTGCTCTTTACAAGATTTATTTGGGTCGCCGTGAAAACGGCGCTTGAGTGCAGGCAAGCGGGCAGTGTCACCGGCTTGTTGGCTGCTAAATTCACCACTGTAGTAGCCTGAGAGAAGGGACTGACAGGGGTAAAGCTTTGACAGTGGTCCGCCGCGGCGGACTGAGCCGCCGCTTGTTCAACACAGTTAGGAAGACTTCGGCTGCTCGGGTTTCAGCGCTACCTTAGATCGAGGCCCGCTGGGAGGCGGTCTGCGGCGGCTGTCTGAGCGCCGATCGAGGGCGGCCGCTCTGTCGACGCTGAGAAGTCTGGAGATTGTTGAACTGGGCGCTGTGAAGAGGCTCGTGCAGGAGGTTGATCACGTGAGCTGCCTGCAGAGGAGCTAGCGCGACGCCGGCAGGAAGAGGTTCATGGCTTGGGTGGCTTTCTGGACTTCTGAGAAGCGGTCAACAATGCCACTCACCGCGGAGCCGAAGAGACCGGTTGGAGAGAGCGGTGCGTTGAGGAACGTGGAGCGCTCTGCTTCTCCCATGTCGGCTAGTGTTAGCCATAAGTGTCTCTCGGTCACAGTCAGCGCAGGCCATGCACTTCCCTAGAGCTTGGGCTGCAGCTTTGGTAGCGCAAGGGCGCAGGTCTGTCGCGCCAGAGATCAGTAACAGCCTCTGGGTGCCTGCCTTTCTCATCCCACTCGGAGAAGGTCTGCTTGTAGGATCTGTAAAACGCCATTGAGTGCAGAGCAGATGCGCTTGGCCGGGCGGCGGAATAGGCGCCGCCAACATAGGCGGAAGTCGCCTGCAGGCCTTAGACGGAGCACAGGCTTGGAACGCCATCTCGCGGAGGGCGGACAAAGGTGTGCTGCTACCGAAGTCCTCGACCGGGGATGGAGGAGTAGCCTCTTCAGTGGCGCCGGCCCACCGACGCCAGAGAGGTGGAGACGCGTGAACGGGTCCTGGCTGAAAACGGAGCTGCTCCACGACTTTGCAAGCTCCGTATGTAATTCCGCAGGAAGGGAGCGCCCGGGCCGCGGGTGTAGAGCGGCGATGGCTTTGAAGAAAACAGCCGCCGAGTCTGTTGGGTGCCTGCTCAGGGGCGGTGACCACTGAGCCCGAGGCGGTCGACGGCCTGTGTGAGGAGGCGTAGTTAACTCCCCTTCGACCCGGCGCTGGTCCTGCTGGATTCCTGGGCTGAGGAGGAGGCTTGGGAGCCTGTCCACTCCTCGCTGTCCGAAGCCATGATGGAACAGCAGCCCTTATCCTCCGCCGTCATCCGAGATGGCAGCAGTGCGGCCGCCGGGCGGCAACTGCGCTGGCCCCGGGGCGGGGAGGGTGAAAACGATGCTCGAGGGAGAGGCTCGGCGCAGGCAGTCGCTTCAACCACAGTTTCCGGCAGCCTTTGTGAGCGGCGCTTCTTCCTGCGCGGCTGAGGGTAGGCGGCGCGGGCGGTTTCTGCTTTGATCGCTTCGAAGTCGAGCCCGCAGGGTCGACATCGGTAGCTCCTCGCAGAAATGCGATCCGCCTCAGTGAGGGCGTAGCCTGCGTGCCCCAGTCCCAGGCAGAGAGCGCAGATGATGTGGCGGTCTCCTGTGCTGAGAAGGGCGCGACATGAGGCGCAAGTGGAGCGAGGCATCTTGAAAAAGACGCCAGACTCTTTTGTGAATAGTTCTTGAGAACTAGCTTGCTTAATAAAAGGATACGCCGCCGGATGGCGTAGCTCGCAGGATGGCTGAAGGTGGCTGAGACGGCCGGCTTCTTCTAGCGCTGTCCACGCTTGCTAGATGCCCCTCAAACGGCGACGCTGGCTTCCAGGTCAGCGATGCGGAGAGCTTCGCTGAAGAGATGAAAATCAGGGTTCCAGCCTACTGAACCACGCTTATATGCACTCTAGTCACGCCCTTTTGGCGGGCTTTGATGCAGTGAGCGCGCGGACGCTTCTCATTGATGCGAAGTTCGCCCAAGCTCGTCTATAGGCTGCAGCAGTTGCCGCAGAGCAACCTATGAGCTCGCTAGCTAGCCCGGCCAAGGTCTGCAGCCGCCGCGACTGCGCTGATAATGGATACAAAAATTAAGGATAATTTTTTGGCTTCAATATCTCAGAAAAGATGAATCTTTCCCGTAGCGTAAGCTAGCTTACGCAATACGAGAGAACCTCTCGTAAGAGAAACATGTTTTATTGAACAACGAAGTGATATTTCATGAACAAGCACTCTAAACAGCTTTCTGAGTTTAAAAGTTACTTTGTGGCTTTTGAGAGCTTTTTCATGAATTTTGCACAGTTCTGTGCTAACTTCAGTTTCTTCACTGAAAATGACTGTTTAGCTCTCATAATGCATACAAACATGCTGCTGATGCATTTTGACTTTCCTTTGCATTGCAATGCTTCCTGTTCATGACATTAATGAAAAGTCATGTTTTATTGAAAAACGAAGTGAGATTTCATGAACAAGCACTCTAAACAGCTTTCTGAGTTTAAAAGTTACTTTGTGGCTTTTGAGAACTTTTTTATGAATTTTGCACAGTTCTGTGCTAACTTCAGTTTCTTCACTGAAAATGACTGTTTAGCTCTCATAATGCATACAAACATGCTGCTGATGCATTTTGACTTTCCTTTGCATTGCAATGCTTCCTTCTAGTGACATTTGTGAAAAGTCATGTTTTATTGAAAAATAAGTTGTAATTACTGAACAAGCACTCGAACAGCTTTCTGAGTTTAAAAGTTACTTTGTGGCTTTTGAGAGC
>NC_068320.1:3678820-3693839 GCF_025860055.1 Xyrauchen texanus
CAAGATCGCTCGATCGGATCGATTATGACTTGTGTGTGGTATGCCCTGATATGCCTACAGATCGACACTTCAAACCCTGTCTTGCCCCAACTGGTTCCTGCCACAGATACCACAGCTGAAGGGGCAGTAAGGAGGACTAGACGGACGTCAGCAGCGAGGCACCCAAACATTCACCATCTTCCCCAAGGGATTAGGGCGATTGGGGCTGCTGTCTTCCAGGCACCTGTAGCTGAGACAGCTGTTTTTAGACCTTGGATAAGTTAACCGTCGGGCCACCACCCATGAGCTTATATAAAACACCTGTGTCATCATGGCTGCCTCTTGCCTTTTGGTTTCCACATGGGACTATCTTTGTGACTTTTAGGTAGGTAAATTGCTTTAAGTCTGTTTATATTTTCAAGGTTTTTTTAAATATTGAGTTGGACATTTTGCTGTAGACTGTTGCCTGCCTGAAGGTTTTCTGCCCGGTCTTGGAAGGGATTCCAAGCTCCCCTGCCTGGAATGGTGTGATGTACATTTAAGAGTAACTTGAGTAAGAGACTTGCTACTTAAGTTAAATGTTATCACACATTGACCACTGCTTTAAATTTGTCATTAATGTAATCTGTCTGAATTTTAGGTTGTCAGCTGCTGTTTTGCCTTAGTTTAGTTGTCTTTGGATTTTAATTGTTTTAGTGCATCTTTGTGCCTTCCTGTTTGGTTTGCTTGTTTTTTAGGTTATCAACTGGTTTATATATTTTTTTGGTTTTGTTAATTATTTTGCTTTTCAGTGGAGCTACTAGCCAACTCGCGGAGGATATTAGGCACATTTGTGAGGTTCCCTTCACAGATAGTAGTGATAACTGCACTGTGACACGGTTTGCAGTAACTGGCGATTGCAGTGGGCACATGCAAAGTAAGATTTTGCATCTCTGGAACACCCCCTTAGTAGACTGTCTCTCCATAGCTGGCCCTGCCCACTTTCCCAAAAGCTTGGCGTAGAGCAGGGGGATCTATCAATTTCGACAAATCATCTCTTGTACGTTGAAGGCAAGATCTTCTTTAGCATTGTTACAAAGAATGAACTTTAAACAGAACAACTTGACTGACACGTCTATACAGAAAGCCGGTATACCACGTTTCTCAGGATGCCTTGAACACACGAGGATGATTTGGCAGCAAATACAATCTGCAAAAAGGGAAGGAAGAGACCTGCATGTTTCATTCCTCGACCTGGCCAATGCTTCTGAATCCGTCCCACTTTCTGTCATCTGGGTAGCCTTCAACTTTCATGTACCGGAAACCATCACAAATCTGGTCAAGAACTATTTCAAAGATCTGCAATTCTGCATAACAACTGTAGAATATACAACATCATGGCAATCATTGGAATCATCATGGTAATCAACTGAGGGATGAAACATCAAAGGCCTTGTCAGTATTGTCACTTCCGGGCAAACTGAAGCTGTGGTGTCTGCGTTGCTTCCTCGCCTAATATGGCCTTTAATAGTTTCCCGTTTCCAAAGTTGAGAAGCTGGAGAGGACTGCCGCGCTATCTCAGTAACATCGGGCTGTACGGACATCTATAGAATATAAATGCACCAAAGTGAGGCTGAGCATGACCCTGTCAGAGTCCCAGCTGATGCTGTAATGCAAGCTCAATCCGCACTCAAACATAGTGCATTAGTTTTCATTGGAAAAGTGCAACAAGGATGAGGGGTGCTTGGACTAGGGACAAGTCGATCTCCATGGCACAAGGCAACACCTGCAGACAGGAGAAAGGTGGTAGTTGCGGTGGTCCGGCACCAACAGGAAGCAGAGAGATTCGCAAAGTCTGGAACAAGCCAAGAAAACCTGGAGCACCCTTATCTTGGAAAGATCTGTGGGAGATGGAAGGAAGCCAAATCAGCTTCATCATCAACGATGTTCTTCCGACACCCAAGAATCTTAACCAGTGGTTTGGAGATGATCCAGCATGCCAAACCCCAGCAACTCTCAGGCACATCCTCACTGGCTGCAAAATCAGTCTGTCCCAAGGCCGTTACACCTGGTGTCATAACCAAGTCCTACGCCAACTGGCATTCATTCTGGAAGGAAGGCGTACTTTCCAAGGTCAACTTCACAGAAGTCCCTGTTCATCATGGAACTAACTGTACCATGGGAGGCTGCAGTGGGAGAAGCGTATGAACGGAAAAAGCTGAAGTACACTTGATATAGCTCTTGAGGCAAAACAACAAGGCTGGCGTACTTCCGTTAGAAGTTGGAAGTAGATGAGGTTATCTATAGACAGGCTCTTGAAGGGGTTTGGAGTTCGGCGACAGGCGATCTTTTACCTTAAGAGGAAAGCCACAAATCATTTTCGGGGGCAGAAGAGCGAAGCAGCAGGTGGATCTGGATAAAGAGGAAGGACCCCAACTGAGTCTTTAAAGTCCGTAAAGAGGAGTAAAGCAGAAGGGGGCTCATCTGGGACTCCAGGTGTTGCCGTCGAGCCCTCTGGAGGTGTCGTCAACGAAACACCGGTGTACCCCGAATACCCCGATTATTTTTACCCCTCTCCCCATTTAAAACATTGCTTGTCTTGTTTGTTTTTAACAATATAAATGGAATTTTTTAAGAAATAGGGTGCAAGGTTGGCTAAAATTTGTATAATGATTAAAAACACAATTCTTGTGAGGGGAATAATATTCTATTGTTTCAAATAATTCTTTATCCAAGCTATAACTAAGCAGATGACACTGATCAATGTGAATGGTCCAATGCAATGCTAGGGAACGACCAAACTGGGGGGAAATGTATTCTTCCAATGAAAATATGTATGATATTCTTGATCATTCTTTTATTGATTTAATACTCAGAACTACTCTGATGCTGTCATAAACTTTGGAAAACAGCTTAGCTTGCAGTTTCTCTATGTAAGGACTTTCTTTGTTAAGGGAAAATTAATTAATGTGTTACAGACAGTAATAAACCTTGGGGTACAGGAGAAAAAATGATTGTATGTGATAAGTGAATTCGTAGGGAGTATTAAGGTAAAGGTAGTTTCACTCTGGGGAGAATTATAGCCTTTCTGTAAATAACCCTGAAGATTTTTGTGTATAGATACTAAAGGGATGATCTAATGTTTTTAATTGGAACAAAGCCAGGCACTGCCTGGCACCTGCCTGGAGGAGGCAGAGGACCCATGTGTAATTTAGTGTTGAAACGAGATGCAACAAGGTCATGCAAATGTTATGATTTAAACCTTTTTAGAAAATTATTGGAACATCCTTTTGATGTTATTAATAACATAAGAATAGGGAAAAACATATTTCATACAGAATTCATGGAACATCCTTAATATTTTTCTAATTACTGAAAAACATTCTAATAAAGTTGAGAAAATTCTTAAATTGCTTGTGATGTTACTCATATGTAAGTCGCTTTGGATAAAAGATTCGTAAGAGCTAACAATATTCGTAAGACACATTGCAAAGTAGGGTGAAAGAGATTAGTACATTGAAAGCTAGAGTAGAAGTGAAATGTGCAAAATGGAAAGAGAGTTTTTTTTTTATTAATAGGAGTTATAGTAAGTGCTTATAATTATGATGGGTTAGTCAAGTGAAGTCTGCAACAGCACCAGATGTGCTGACGTGCTCTGGATTATCTACACAGTCTTAGTCGCGCTGCTTGAAAGTCCGCCAAGAGAGTGTTGCAACACCAGTCTTGAAATGACAAGAGCTTCAACACAGAGATGCACAGCATACTAGACAGGATGATTTTTAAAATAATTGTGTGTTTACATAGTTTCGGGGGAACCTTACAATATACTCGGATTCTCCTTTTAATCATCATTATTTAATAGGTCATGCAGTGAACATGGTTTCATAATGTGACCTGACCTTGAGATGCTATCTGAAACATGGGACATTCTCTGATTAAAAGATTGTCGCTAGGAAGTGTTAACTGACAATTCACACTACTCACATAAAAAAAATTAAAAAAAATAAACGGTGTGACTACAAATGTAATATAAAATTTATTGAAATAAGACAACATTTATCTATGGTTATTTGACATAAGACCAAGATATGCGCTATAAAGTTCGTCCCAGAATTGAGACAACATGTCCTAACAACATAATACAAATATATGTAAAATGGAAATATATGCTTATGGAATTTTCTTATTCATAAGCAGTTTACTTGGATCAGGTATGTACAAGTGTGAACAAGCTTCTCGTGCAAAGAAAAACATTATTGTAGAACTTAGATTTTTTTATTGATATTCTAGGGGTTTTACAATAAAACAAGGATGTTCATATTGTCCTATGGAATTCTGATCTACAAATTTAAATGTTTTGAGTCATTGTGAATGAATATGTGAATTTTTGACAAATAACCATAAAGTGTCTTTCACAACTAATAATCTTCTCTGTTCACTTGTTAACATCATAAATGTCAGAGAATTCAGAACTGAAGAAACTGGAACTAGTTCGACTGGACAAAGCAGACTAGAAATTTATTGATTGATTTATATATTTCAGATCCATCTCCTAAGTCTTCTTGGTATGGAATGCTATCCTTTTCTGTTCATGCTGTAAATGTTCTATTTATGTAGGAAGACTGGACATTTTCATGTACTTGGACTATTACAAAGAAACATTCCAAGAAATATATTTTCAGGGAAAATAAGAGAGACAGGAATAGAGCTGAATCCAGCTGATTTTGGTGACCTCATGATAGGATTCTCGAGGTTGAGACAGGAAAACAAATAAAATAAAATAAAATAATATAAGCATAGATGCATTTCAATCTATTGCGGAGTTATAGATCATGATCAATGTTTCTGGTTTATGTTTTCTGGTTCCGGCAGACTAAACTAAACCTCTGTCTGGGCTCGCCCGAAAGGTCTTGGCGGTCGTGCAAAATAACTATAAATTAGGTGTATAGCCAATTTCAATGAAGTTTCAATTTGCAAAAATGAGTAAACGATATGTTAAGGGCCAGGGATTAATCAAATATTTTTTTTATGAACTGAGAGAAGTTCACAGAGACGCGTTTTCCTTTTTAGTTGGCTGATGTTTTTAGTTGATTTTGTTTGCAATTAATTGATAGTCTTTGTATTCCATTTCAAGAGTGTAAAGTGTAAAAGGCACATGACAGCCTCAGTTTCTAGAGCACGTTATCATATCCAACAAAGGCGGTGGGTTGTGGCTAATCAGGGACTTGCGAGTTCTAAAATGCTCCCGTTCAAAATGCTCACCCATTCGGTATCAAGATGGATTCGCGGAGGAAGACCTGAAGGACACGTGTCTATTCTGCCTCTACACCAACCCTTTCTGCGGTTCGCGTTCGACTGCCAGGCGTATTAGTACAAGGTCCTCCCCTTCGGCCTGTCCCTGTCCCCTCGCGTCTTCACGAAGGTCACAGAACAAGAGCCCTTGCTCCAATACGGAAGTGGGCTTCCGCATACTCAATTACCTCGACGACTGGATCATCCTGGCCCACTCTCGAGATTTACTATGCGCCCAGCAGGCACACAGCCGTCTAGGGCTTAAGGTCAACTGGGAAAAGAGCAAATTCAAAGAGCATCTCTTTTCTCGGCATTGAGTTAGATTCAGTCTCAATGACAGCGCGCCTCACCAATGGGAAATTCCTCACCTTATTCAAGCCACTACTACACTACAATTCCAGAAGCTCCATATGGCATCGGCTATACCGCTCGGGTTAAAGCATAACAATATCTTATGACCGCTACAGCACTGGCTCCAGACTCGAGACCCGAGATGGGGATGGCGCCACGGCACATACCGTGTGTAAATTACACCTTTCTGCCGTCAGCCTTTCAACCCTTGGACAGACCTCTGTTTCCCCCTGCAGCAGGTGTCCAGACGATTCATGGTTACCACGGATGCCTCTCAACTGGGTTGGTGAGCCATGTGCATTTGCAAAGGTTAGAAGTGGCTTGTGGAGGTCTCTCCTGCTAGTTCGGGGCAAGCAAGTCTTGATCCTTTCAGACAGCACTGCGATGGTAATGTAAATAAATCACCAAGGCGACTTGCGCTCTCGTCAAAAGTCATATTCTCTTCCGCCATCTCGTCCTTTGGCGTCACCCGCAACTCAGGTCGCTACACGCCATGGGCGACCACAAGACGACCCTGAACGCGCTGTCGCGACAGGTTACACTCAGCAGGCGGTCCAGCTGATCTGGGACTAGTTAGGCATGACACTGATAGATCTTTTTGCCTCCCAGGACATCTATCATTGCCCGCTCTGATATGCCAAGTGGAGGCCCCTCTAAGCACAGACACGTTAGCACACAGCGGGCCCCGGGGCTGCACAAGTACGCATTCCCAACAGTTAGCCTTCTTGGACGAGGAACAGGCCTCCTTACTGGCCCACTCGGACTTAATGTTTGGATCTCACATCTTGCGACATCTCCTCTCTGACGGAAGGAATTCCCTTGAGGAAGGACCTTCTTTCTCTGGGACGGGGCACCCTCTGCGCACCCGCGGGCCAACCCGCGCCCAGACCTCTGGAACCTCAGTTGTAAGTCGGGAGCATTTTGAGAGAATTATAGGATGTCCTTGCTTAATTGTAAAAGTACTTTGTGTGTTAGCATCATCCATACAACTGCCTTTTGTTTTTTTGAAACCAGCTTTAGTAATCAGTTAACTTGCTCAAAATATCATTGTTTACTTTTATGTTGAGAATGTTAACCTTGATTTCATTTGTATTTTTCATAAATGTTGAGCACCTTGACTCATTTTATCTGGTCATTGCGGCCATGCTTTTTTTGGTTTCAACAAAAAGTTGGACTCTTTAATCCATAATTCTGCTAAAAACAAAACATCTACAATACACGTCTACAATAAGTTGACATAATGCTGAAATATTATGAAGTTCAATGCAACAGTATACTTACATGATTGTGTACATGCTCAAAGGCATTAATTAGTGTTTTAGACCTCTAGTAGCTTGATCTTCAGGATTTTGTGATGTCTTAACAAACCTCCACTATAACATAGAAGCAACTCGTATTAGTGGGAGCCACGAATCCGAGCACTCTCATTGTTAATGTAGCTGTGCACTGTAGTGCTGTCCCACAAACAGACTGCTGTAAGTGGGATTTGAAGGTCTTGTCTTAGTATTTTGTCAATATTCGGTTGCTTCTGTCAAGTGTACGTATTGTCATTTGCTGGAGATTCCCAACAACAAGCTGCTCAGGTTTTACACAACTTTTAATTTTGAAGTTTGAGAGATGATTTAGATCTTCTAACCAACTGACCCACTGATCAGCATGCTTGTCATCGATCTCATCATCCCCTGCATATCCTTGTTTAGACATATCCCTAAAAAAGGTGCTTGACTTGTAGGATGAGTGGCACCATAAATTTGTATCTCACAGAGCTTTTTAATATCTTTTTACTGGTAGAAACCTGGCTTTTGTCTTTTTAATTTGACCACTGGTTGTTTTTACTCTTTATCTTCAGCTGGGTTTCAAGGTCATTATTTTGTGGGTTATACTAAAATATGCTATATATTCCCTCCTTTGAGACTTATAAAAAGTCTCACTTCTATTGCCCTTACCAACCTTACAACCCAGTCTCCCTTCCTACCAAGTGACTAATACAAGTCACACATTCATCTAATAATCTTATGGAACTGCAATCCGGAGATTGGAATAAACTTAATAGTTCTGGAAAGAAGTTCTTTCCAGAGGGTAACAATAATCAAAATTTTATTGCTAATGCAAGTAAATGCATGTAAAGCATGTGCATGATTTTGCCTTGCATTATGTAAAGTACATCAGTGATTATACTTGTAGTGGTAGTGGTCAAAAGCACATAGCTGTTAATCAGAAGGACGCTGGTTCGATCCCCACGGCCAACACCATTGTGTCCATTGTGGCAAGGCACTTAACTCCAGGTTGCTCTGGGGGGGGATTGTCCCTGTAATAATTGTAAGGTTTGCATAAAAGCGTCTGCCAAATGCATAAATGTAAATGTAAATGTACTTATTTCAGTAGATTAAGAAACTTCCCTGATTAAATAATATCAGCGTATGTTACGTCCTATGGTCCCATGGTGCCAGAGCAATTTACAGACATTTTCGGTAATCTGGTGGTGTGTTTGAGCAGCGGGTTTTTAAACTACATTTATAAATTATATTTCAAATGAACAAAACAATGTTCAAAATAAACAATCTGGTGTGTTGGAGGAGCGGGTTTTTAAACCACCAGTAGTCTTGCTCTTGCTATTTCTTTTCTTTATTTTGTAATGTCTTGTTCTCTGGTACGTCCAAGTTTATAAATGCAGTCTATATTTCATTCTACATCAATTTACTCAGTACCTGATTCAAACAACAAATTATATTTCTATTAACAAAAACATTTAAAAAGGTAATATGTTCAAAATAAACATTCTTAGACATTCCTTTTTAATCCTGGATTTGTTCCAATTAAAAACATTAGATCATCCCTTTAGTATCTATACACGAAAATCTTCAGGGTCATTCACAGAAAGGCTATAATTCTCCACAAAGTGAAACTACCACAGGTGTTCCTTATCACGTACTTATCACATACAATCCATTTCCTACTGTTCCCCAAGGATTCTACAGACAGTGGTCTGTACACATTAATTAATTTTCCCTTAACACAGAAACTGCAAGCTAAGCTTTCCATAGTTTCAGACATGCATCATCATGCTATTCTGAATAGCATTGGACCATTCACATAGCTCAGTGCATCTGCTTAGTTATAGCTTGGATAAAGAATTATTTGATGGTAACACACAATAGAATATTATTCCCCTCACAAGAATTGTGGTTTTAATCATTATACCAATTTTAGCCAACCGTGCACCCAATTTCTTAAATAATTCCATTTATATTGTTACAAACAAACAAGACAAGCAATCTTAGCAATCTACTTTAGCAAACGTCACAAAATACCATGTATCATCCCTAATAATCAACACTTCCCCACTTTTAAATGGGGAGAGGGGTAAAAATAATCGGTGTCTTCGGTGGGCACCCTCCTTCAACGGTGTTTCGTTGATAGGCCCACGACACATCCAGAGGGCTCGACGGCAACACCTGGAGTCCCAGATGAGCCCCCTTCTGCTTTTACTCCTCTTTATCCAGATACACCTTCTGCTTCGCTCTGCTGCCTCCGAAAGTGGCTACCCCTTCAGGTAAAAAGATCGCCTGTCGATTGTCATTTGCTGGAGTTTCCCATATATATATCTAAATCTAGTAAGCACGCCGATATGTGTTCGTGAGATTCGAACTTTGTAACATCTGACTAGTCAAAGACATGCCTTGAAACGAAGCAGTCTGTTGACATTGTGACCAAGCTATTATATGGGGGCTTTAACTGCATATCATTTCAAGCAAACTTGGGTTCTTTTGAAGCTTTCTTTTTAGGTTAGCTGCACGCAATTCCGCAAGACATCGATTTTTCTGCATTTTGCTGTGTTGCTTTCTTTCTTGATGGGTCCATTCACTGACCAGTTTTTACAGCGATAAAAAGCTATCTTTGTTGGCTGTTTATGTACCACGGCTCCATTGCCTTTGCTCCAATTAGCATTAATGTTATGTATAATAACTTCATTTAGGTACGGTAATTTTCTTATGTCTGCTTGTTTTGGAATGTTCTCGTCTTAAACCAGAATATTGCTGCGCACTTCCAAGTCTGTGAGGATAAAACTGTTTTAAAATGGATAAAAATGACATATTGTGTTCAGTAGAATCTGAGTTGGCTTCCCTTTCAGGTTTAATTTCTTTTGCAGTTCTCTAGTACAAAACGTAGCAGTACGTCCTGCAACCAGAAATATTTCTACATATATGTCACTTTTTTCCATTGATTTTACTGGCACTATAACTATAGACAGTTATCTCCTCCAGACTCACTTGGTGGTTTAAGGGAGACTAAATTAAATCGTTTTGTCTGGTATTTCATCATATTTTATGTGACTGTGCAAAACTTACATGGTTTTTCAAAGGTATTGACGATCTTACGTGGATTGACCTGTTTTCTTGACACAACCTGAGACCTTATATCCTCCATACAAATGTTGGTTGCAAAGCTGCTCTTCTTTTTTTAGAAGGATAAATCTCTTTCATAGAGAAACGGATCGAATATCTGGAGTCATTTTAGAGGGACAGCTGTCCATTTTGACTCCTAGTCCAAAACATCATCTTCAATACAGTTTGTATCTGCCATTACCTCATTTCTACGCCCCTTCATTATTTTTGTAACCAATGTATACTATTCGTCAACATTATCTCACAGAGCTTTTGATATCTTTTTACAGGTAGAAACATGGCTATGTCTTTTTAATTACTTTGACCACTGGTTGTTTTTACTCTTTATCTTCAGCTGGGTTTCAAGGTCCATAACCTCATTATTTTGTGTTTTTTGCAGCATCAACAGTTTTGGTAACCTCATATGTATTTCCTAGAACCCAGGAGAGAGCATATAAATTCTTTGATATAAAAACATACTAGAAAAATTGAAAAATATGCTATATATTCCCTCCCTCCTTTGAGACTTATGAAAAGTCTCACCCCTATTGCCCTTACCCAGAGAACAAGCTAGTCTCCCTTCCTACCAAGTGGCCAAAAGTAGTCACACATTCACTAATAATGACTGATTTTATGGAATTGCAATCCGGAGGAGAATTAGACCAAAAACCTTCCCCCAATTTTGACTAGGAGAAAGAAAAAAAAACTTGTCTCCCTATTAAGTTCTTTCCAGAGGGTAACAATAATCAAAACAAATCAACTTGTATAAAACATGTGCATGCCTTGCATTATTTAAAGCATGTTCCTGCTGATTTAGCATTGCATTATGTAAAGTTATACTTATTTCAGTAGATTAACAAACTTCCCATATCAAATAATATCATCATATGTTACGTCCCACGGTGCCAGAGGAATTTACAGATGCTTTGCATGCCTTGCATTATTTAAAGCATGTGCCTGCTGATGTAGCCTTGCATTATGTAAAGTACATCAGTGATTATACTTATTTCAGTAGATTAAAAAACTTCCCTAATTAAATAATATCAGCACGGTATTACGTCTCACGGTGCCAGAGGAATTTACAGACATTTTCGGTAGTCTGGTGGTGTGTTTAAGCAGTGGTTTTTAAACTATATTTATAAATTATATTTCAAATGAACAAAAACAGATGATATGTTCAAAATAAACATTCTTAGCATTCCCTTTTAATCCTGGCTTTGTTATAATAAAAAAACATTAGATCATACCTTTAGAAAATCTTTAGGGTCATTCACAGAAAGGCTATAATTCTCCCCAGAGTGAAACTACCACAGGTGTTCCTTACCTTAAAACTCCCTACAAATTCACTTATCACATACAATCTATTTACTCCTTTCCTGTTACAGTGATCTGTAACACATAATTTTCCCTTAACAAAGAAAGTCCTTACATAGAGAAACTGCAAGCTAAGCTGTTTTCCATAGTTTCAGACAGCATAATCAAGAATATCATACATATTGGCGGAATACATTTCCCCTGTTTGGTCTTTCAATAGAAAATTCTGAATACCATTGAACCATTCACATTGATCAGTGTCATCTGATTAGCTATAGCTTGGATAAAGAATTATTTGATCACACAATAGAATATTATTCCCCTCACAAGAATTGTGGTTTCAATCATTATACCATTTTAGCCAAACGTCCACCCTATTTCTTAAATAATTTCATTTATATTCTTAAAAACAAACAAGACAAGCAATGTTTTAAATGGGGAGAGGGGTAAAAATAATCGGGGTCTTCGGGGTTCACCGGTGGTTCATTGACGACACCTCCAGAGGGCTCGACAGCAATATCTGGCGTCCCAGATGAGCCCCCTTCTGCTTTTACTCCTCTTTACTGTTCTTTGCAGCCCAGTTGGGGTCCTTCCTCTTTATCCAGATCCAAATGATTTGATGGCTTTCCTCTTAAGGTAAAAGATCGCCTGTCGCCAAACTCCAAACCCCTTCAAGAGCCTGTCTATAGATAACCTCATCTACTTCCAACTTCAAACGGAAGTACGCCAGCCTTGTTGTTTTGCCTCAAGAGCTATATCAGTTTTTTCCTTTCATACGCTTCTCCCACTGCAACCTCACATTGTACAGTTAGTTCCATGATGAACAGGGACTTCTGTGAAGTTGACCTTGGAAAGTACGCCTTCCTTCCAGAATGAATGCCAGTTGGCCTACGACTTGGTTATGCCTCCAGGTGTAACGGCCTTGGGACAGACTGATTTTGCAGCCAGTGAGGATGTGCCTTAAATTTCCTGGGTTTTGGCATGCTGGATCATCTCCAAACCACTGGTTAAGATTCTTGGGTGTCGGAAGAACATCGTAGGTGGCGTTGATGATGAAGCTGATTTGGCTTCCTTCCATCTCCCACAGATCTTTCCAAGCTTATTGTGCTCCAGGTTTTCTTGGCTTGTGACACTGACTTTGCGAATCTCTCTGCTTCCTGTTGGTGCCGGACCTCCGCAACTACCATCGTTCTCTCTGTCTCTTCCTTCCCTTTTTTTGCAGATTGTATTTGCTGCCAAATCATCCTCGTGCGTTCAAGGCATCCTGAGAAACCTGGTACCCCGGCTTTCTGTATCGACGTGTCAATCAAGTTGTTCTGTTTAAAGTTCATTCTTTGCAACAATGCCAAAGAAGATCTTGCCTGCAACGTACAAGAGATGATTTGTCGAACTTGATAGATCCTTCTCTTTGGGAATAACTACTCCCCCTGCTCTACGCCAAGCTTTTGTGATGTTTTGTTTCTTCCATGTCATTAGCCTCCACAGAAACCGCACAACACCTGGGGTGGGTGTTCTTATACAACCGGTAAGAAACTTCATTTGGTCTTCGTGAAGAATGTTGTTTGTCGTCGAACTGGTGTTCTGGATGGGGAATTACCATCTGGTTGATGCTCATCTGAATGTGTCGCCTTCAGGTAGTGATCCAGCTCCCTCTTTGGCACCTTAAATGATCCGATCTTTTCCCTTGTAAAACTTTAGAAAAATTTTTAGAAAAGGTTTTATTACAATATATAATTTAACAATCAGGTTAATTCTTTTATAACGAATACACTCCCAGGTTTGGCTTAAATTACTCAAAGGAAAGTGGGAAGGGGCCAGCTATGGAGAGACAGGCTACTAAGGGGGTGTTCCAGAGATGCAAAATCTTACATTGCATGAGCCCACTGCAATCGCCAGTTACTGCAAACCGTGTCACAGTGCAGTATCACTACTCTCTGTGATGGGAACCTCAAATATGTGCATAGTATCCTCCGCGAGTTGGCTAGTAGCTCCACTGAAAAGCTAAATAGTTAACAAAACCATAAACCAGTTGATAAACTAAAATACAAGCAAATCAAACAGGGAAGCACTAACAAAGATGTTCTAAAACAATTAAAATCCAAAAACAACTAAACTAAGGAAAAACAGCAGCTGACAACCTAAAATTCAGACAGAAGATTACATTAATGACAAGTTTAAAGCAGTGGTCAATGTGTGATAACATTTAACTTAAGTAGCAAGTCTCTTATGATCATTACCCAAGTTACTCTTACCTTCACTCAAATGTACATCACACCATTCCAGGCAGGGGAGCTTGGAATGGTGGATGCCATTCTCCTTCCAAGAACCGGGCAGACAACCTTCAGGCAGGCAACAGTCTACAGCAAAATGTACAACTCAATATTTAAAAACACCTTGAAAATATAAACAGACTTAAAGCAATTTACCTACCTAAAAGTCATAAAGATAGTCCCATGTGGGAACCAAAAGGCATAGACACAGCCAAGAGGCAGCCATGATGACACATGGCTCAATGGGTGGAGCTAATTGTATCTAGTTGAAGTTCAAGAGCCAACAGGGTCACAGTCGTGGCACCAGCGCTTGCTTTAACGTCTTTTCGCCTAACGAATTTTTCGGTCATGGCACACTTAAGGGCCAGGAACTCCAGTTTCATGTTTACACAGATCCTCCTTCTTGGGGGGGCTCCAAGAACCCTATATACATCTGAACGCCAAACATCTTGTATTTTGCTACGGCCTCTTTCTCCCATGTCCTTGAGGTAAACCAGCTGTCCATCCTGCAGGGGAGTGTCCTTTACCTTTTGATCATGATGTACCTTTCGGCTGTTAGCTGTCGCTTGCAGGTGCCTGGTATCTCCCTCATATGCCTGCTTCTTGGACATTGATCCTTCCTAAGGAGGAAGTCATCAGGTAAAAGGGGATAGTGTCCAAACATCAAAAAGAAAGGGGACTCACCAGTATTTGGTTTGGGCGCGCAGCAAGGAGGTGGCCCATATTACATACGAGTGGACGGATGGGTGTCCTTGGCTACCTGGCACCTTTCACAGTCTTGGCACCAGCGCTTAACGTCTTGGTGTGGCAGAGATGTTACTGGCCTGGTATGCACCAAGTTTACAGTTCGTTCCACACCCTGATGGCCATGCTCATGGTGCAGCTGATATAAGACCTGACTCTTCATTGACAAAGGCAAGACCAGCTGGAGACCCTCATCACCATCTGGGGAGAAGACTTTAAAGCACGCCATCTTGCTCCACTATGCGATCCCACTGCTTGACCAATGCCAAGGCTTCCGTTGACATCTTGTGCATCTGGTCTCTTCTTTCTGGTCCAGAATACAAGGAAGTGATGTATGGTGGAATCTGCCTCCTGCAGGACACAGAGATTAGGGGGAGGTTGACTTGGGAAAACAGAAATGGCATTTTGCTTTACCTCAGGCACTGGGTTCCCATCTTGCTGCATGGATTCAGGAACTTGAGTGCCAGGAGTCAGATGGTCAGTGGTGGATGTGATGTGTTGTCGAGAGAGGGCATCTGCATTGCCGTTACAGGGCCTGTACTTGATGACATGGTTAAAGTTAGCAAGTTCTGAAATCCGGCGCTGTTCTACAGCACCAAGTATTGTAATCAGTATATACACACCACACATTTCTGCCCTAACAGGTATTCTCTGAATTTTTCGGTCATGGCACACTTAAGGGCCAGGAACTCCAGTTTCATGTTT
>NC_068320.1:3694339-3801537 GCF_025860055.1 Xyrauchen texanus
GACTGATGGATGCAGAATGGACTCTTCGGCGCCACCTAGATCATGGGCATGTTCAGGGGCTATCTAGCACATCCCTTTTGAGGTACAGTTACCAAACTTTGTACACACATAGATCTCATCAAGCCGGACAACTTTCGCGACTCACAGTCATAGGTTCTGCCCAAAAGGAAGTTGGCCATTTTGGATTGTTTGAAAAAGGCATACTGAGGAATTGGAAATACTCCTCCCAGGGATTTAATGGTACAGGCACCAAATGAGGGCTGACATCATGCAAAGACATTGACGATACTAGTTGCTGAGGGTTTTCTGATATATTGAACGGTGTTGCCATGGCGATAAATAAAACATAGTACAAATATCAACTGAAATGTAAAAATGCTAGAAAACGTCAAAATTCAGCTCAGGCTGCCCTGCCAACAACGCTATGGAAAAATCGTGGACACTCTGACGTAGTTGAAATCAAACAATGTTTCCCCACTCAATATATACATCAACTGAGGTGCGGATGCAATCTTTAAGAACCTTTAACCCTTTCCAGCCGGAGCGTTCAAATTTGGGAACAATTCTTCCCATGGTTCCTGTCTCCGTGTCTTCGCCGTCCAATCACCGATTTTATTTCTGAAATCTGCCCAGATACTCATGAAAATATAAGCTAAAGGCACATGTGATTGGTTAAGGGGTTACTGGGCAAGAATAATAAATGTATCGTAATCACAGTCATCCTTAATATTTCCTGGGAGCAGACAGAGGGGAAATCACGGAGATTTACTCCGGTGTTGGACTTAATACTTCAAATTAAAAACTGAGACGATTTTTGCAAGGTAAGAACGTTCTTTAACATGTGTTGTCTATATTTTCTATTGAAAGTCAAAAGATTTTAGTTACGCAACATTTATTTGTAGTAATAATGCTAAGCTGCTGAGGGTTTTTGATATATTGGACGGTGTTGCCATGGCGATAAATTAAACGGTACAAATATCAACTGAAATGTAAAAATGCTAGAAAACGTCAAAATTCCCTCAGGCTGCCCTGCCAACAACGCTATGGAAAAATCGTGGACACTCTGATGTGGTTGAAATAGGCGGCAACATTCGTTCAGAATGTTTTGTTAACTATATTTAAAGAGGCCTCAAAACATCCAGACATGTCGAGCGGTAACTTTTTGATGACATATCTCAAGTAGCGCGTATATCCTCATGAAATATTTTAATCTATTATTATATAATATTATATAAACCATAATAACCGCTTCATCAACTCACCTAGCACACCCAAAATTTCAGACACCTTTGTCCACGCATCGTTTTTAACATTTTACTTATATCCCTGCAAGCAAACAGGGACGGATCAAATATTACGGAAAACCCGCCATGGCAATAATCAGTTTCTCCTCCATTTTGCCTTCGAACTAATGTTTGGTGGGAACCAAAGTTTACACTGTTGTGTTCTCTAGACTTTGCTAGAGCGGAGCACTTCTATATTCCAATAGGTTGCCGCTGAACCGTGTCACAGCTCATTACCATAATGTTGCCCGCGACTTGAACTTTGCTCTTTTATATCGAACAGTGTTGCCATGGCGAGCGACAAATTAACGTAAAAAAATGGAAAAAGGAAAAGTCTCATATCTTCTGCATGCAGATAATTAGAAATATCAAAATTGAGCCAATTTTGGGATGGGATATATGGGAGCCACCAACTAGCGGAAGGAAGTGTGTCACTTTTAACAGACGCTGATCGACATCCCTATTATGTTCAGCCTGAATTGCTTCCAAAAAAAAAAAATACAGATTAATGTCAAGGCATTGCACATTTTAAATTCTGAAGGGTTTCTTGATATCTTAAATTTTGTTGGCATGGCAACGCATAAAACGTAGTCATTTATTTTTGTGCATATTCACGTGTTTTGTGGTATTTGGCATAATTTAACTTTATATAAAATGTAATAAATATGTTTATTAACATTAGACTTTAAATAAAATATAGTAAAAATATCAACTGAAATTTAAAAATACAAGAAAACCATTGTTTAATCCATCGTCTATTAATTATCTGTGGCAATTACAAGAAATGTCCAATAGAGGGCATCCAAGCTCACTTGCTGAATGGATTTTCAACTGGTCGGAGTCCAGAATGGGCAGGGACTGAGTTTATGAGTTGGTTGAGGTCGTTTGCAGTCGAATCTCATAAAAAAAATGCAAACAATGTGTCCCCACTCAATATATACATCAACTGAGGTGCGGATGCAATCTTTAAAAACCTTTAACCCTTTCCAGCCGGAGCTTTAAAAATTTGGGAACAATTCTTCCCATGGTTCCTACCACAGTGTCTTCGCCGATCCAATCACCGATTTTATTTCTGAAATCTGCCCAGATACCCATGACAGAATAAGCTAAAGGCACATGTGATTGGTTAAGGGGTTTCTGGGCAAGAATAATAAATGTATCGTAATCACAGTCATCCTTCATTTTTCCTGGGAGGAGACAGAGGGAAATCACTGGAGATTTACTCCGGTGTTGGACTTACTACTTCAAATAAAAACTGAAGCGATTTTTGCAAGGTAAGAACGTTCTTTAACATGTGTTGTCTATATTTTCTATTGAAAGTCAAAAGGTTTTAGTTACTGAAACATTTATTTGTAGTAATAATGCTAAGTTGCTGAGGGTTTTCTGATATATTGAACGGTGTTGCCATGGCGATAAATAAAACCTAGTACAAATATCAACTGAAATGTAAAAATGCAAGAAAACGTCAAAATTCGCTCAGGCTGCCCTGCCAAAAACGCTATGGAAAAATCGTGGACACTCTGACGTAGTTGAAATAGGCGGCAACATTCGTTCAGAATGCTTGGTTTTGTTAACTACATTTAAAGGGGCCTCAAAACATCCAGACATGTCGAGCGGTAACTTTTGACGACATATCACAAGTAGCGTATATCCTCATGAAATATTTTAATCTATTATTATATAATGGCAAATCCAAAATTTCAGACACCTTTGTCCACGCATCGTTTTTAACATTTTATTTATATCCCTGTAAGCAAACAGGGACAGATCAAATATTACGGAAAACCCGCCATGGCAATAATTAGTTTCTCCTCCATTTTGGCTTCGAACTAATGTTTGGTGGGAACCAAAGTTTACACTGTTGTGTTCTCTAGACTTCGCTAGAGCGGAGCACTACTATATTCCAATAGGTTGCCGCCGAACCGTGTCAGCTCATTACCATAATGTTGCCCGTACTTGAAATTTGCTCTTTTATATCGAACAGTGTTGCCATGGCGAGCGACAAAGTAACATAAAAAAATGGAAAAAGGAAAAGTCTCATATCTTCTGCGTGCAGATAATTAAAAATATCAAAATTGATCTAAAAGTTTGTCCTTGCGGGCTGATCACTTTGATGTGACTATTGTGGGTCACGGTCGTAGCGCCACCAACTGGCGGAAGGAAGTGTCACTTTTAACAGACGTTGACGACGTCCCTATTATGTTCAGCCTGAATTGCTTCCAAAAAAAAAAAAAAATAGATGTCAAGGCATTGCACATTTTAAATTCTGAAGGGTTTCTTGATATCTTAAATTTTGTTGGCATGGCAACGCATGAAACGTAGTCATTTATTTTTGTGCATATTCACGTGTTTTATGGTATTTGGCATAATTTAACTTTATATAAAATGTAATAAATATGTTTATTAACATTAGACTTTAAATAAAATATAGTAAAAAAATATAATTTTTAAATAAAATATAGTAAAAATATCAACTGAAATGTAAAAATATAAGAAAACCCATGTTTAATCCATTGTCTATTAATTATCTGTGGCAATTACAAGAAATGTCCAATAGAGGGCATCCAAGCTCACTTGTTAAATGATTTTCAACATGTCTGAATCCAGAATGGGCGGGACTGAGTTCATGAGTTGGTTGAGGTCTTTTGCAGTTGAATCTCAAAAAAATGCAAACAATGTGTCCCCACTCAATATATACCAATTACCAATCACCAATTTTATTTCTGAAATCTGCCCTACTCATGACAATATAAGCTAAAGGCACATGTGATTGGTTAAGGGGTTACTGGGCAAGAATAATAAATGTATCATCATCACAGTCGTCCGTGATTTCCCTCTGTCTCCTCCCAGGAGAAATCACGGGAGATTTACTCTGGTGTTGGACTTTCTACTTCAAATTAAAAACTGAGGCGATTTTTGCAAGGTAAGAATGTTATTTAACATGTGTTGTCTATATTTTCTATTGAAAGTCAAAAGGTTTTAGTTACTGAAACATTTATTTGTAGTAATAATGCTAGTTATTTCTAGAAAAATGCAGGTCACCGGTAATTATTTTGGATCTATTGCATCGCTCACTTTGAACGTAGATGTTGAATACACTGCAAAATTTTAAAACGTGAATAGACCTTTGGACGCTTGCAAATTGTCCCGTTTGACCGCTTTGTCGATTACAAGCAGGAGCGAGAGACGCAAAATAATGGCATTTGCGCTTCGGATTAACGGGTTTATGAAGGTTTATACGTGTAACATCGTAAATAACGTAAAATGCGCTTCCCTGCACACGCTCACACTAACCTCAACAGTCAGGTGCTAAATGCACGAGCGAGAGAGAGAGATGATTTTGACTCGCGCAGATTCTGCTGTTTTAAGTGAGTGTATATATGAATGTGTATGTATTGTTTGTTTCTATTTCTCATATGACTGATGGATGCAGAATGGACTCTTCGGCGCCACCTAGATCATGGGCATGTTCAGGGGCTATCTAGCACATCCCTTTTGAGGTACAGTTACCAAACTTTGTACACACATAGATCTCATCAAGCCGGACAACTTTCAGCACTCACAGTCATAGGTTCTGCCCAAAAGGAAGTTGGCCATTTTGGATTGTTTGAAAAAGGCATACTGAGGAATTGGAAATACTCCTCCCAGGGATTTAATGGTACAGGCACCAAATGAGGGCTGACATCATGCAAAGACATTGACGATACTAGTTGCTGAGGGTTTTCTGATATATTGAACGGTGTTGCCATGGCGATAAATAAAACATAGTACAAATATCAACTGAAATGTAAAAATGCTAGAAAACGTCAAAATTCAGCTCAGGCTGCCCTGCCAACAACGCTATGGAAAAATCGTGGACACTCTGACGTAGTTGAAATCAAACAATGTTTCCCCACTCAATATATACATCAACTGAGGTGCGGATGCAATCTTTAAGAACCTTTAACCCTTTCCAGCCGGAGCGTTCAAATTTGGGAACAATTCTTCCCATGGTTCCTGTCTCCGTGTCTTCGCCGTCCAATCACCGATTTTATTTCTGAAATCTGCCCAGATACTCATGAAAATATAAGCTAAAGGCACATGTGATTGGTTAAGGGGTTACTGGGCAAGAATAATAAATGTATCGTAATCACAGTCATCCTTAATATTTCCTGGGAGCAGACAGAGGGGAAATCACGGAGATTTACTCCGGTGTTGGACTTAATACTTCAAATTAAAAACTGAGACGATTTTTGCAAGGTAAGAACGTTCTTTAACATGTGTTGTCTATATTTTCTATTGAAAGTCAAAAGATTTTAGTTACGCAACATTTATTTGTAGTAATAATGCTAAGCTGCTGAGGGTTTTTTGATATATTGGACGGTGTTGCCATGGCGTATAAATTAAACGGTACAAATATCAACTGAAATGTAAAAATGCTAGAAAACGTCAAAATTCCCTCAGGCTGCCCTGCCAACAACGCTATGGAAAAATCGTGGACACTCTGATGTGGTTGAAATAGGCGGCAACATTCGCTCAGAATGTTTTGTTAACTATATTTAAAGAGGCCTCAAAACATCCAGACATGTCGAGCGGTAACTTTTTGATGACATATCTCAAGTAGCTGTATATCCTCATGAAATATTTTAATCTATTATTATATAATATTATATAAACCATAATAACCGCTTCATCAACTCACCTAGCACACCCAAAATTTCAGACACCTTTGTCCACGCATCGTTTTTAACATTTTACTTATATCCCTGCAAGCAAACAGGGACGGATCAAATATTACGGAAAACCCGCCATGGCAATAATCAGTTTCTCCTCCATTTTGCCTTCGAACTAATGTTTGGTGGGAACCAAAGTTTACACTGTTGTGTTCTCTAGACTTTGCTAGAGCGGAGCACTTCTATATTCCAATAGGTTGCCGCTGAACCGTGTCACAGCTCATTACCATAATGTTGCCCGCGACTTGAACTTTGCTCTTTTATATCGAACAGTGTTGCCATGGCTGAGCGACAAATTAACGTAAAAAAATGGAAAAAGGAAAAGTCTCATATCTTCTGCATGCAGATAATTAGAAATATCAAAATTGAGCCAATTTTGGGATGGGATATATGGGAGCCACCAACTAGCGGAAGGAAGTGTGTCACTTTTAACAGACGCTGATCGACATCCCTATTATGTTCAGCCTGAATTGCTTCCAAAAAAAAAAAATACAGATTAATGTCAAGGCATTGCACATTTTAAATTCTGAAGGGTTTCTTGATATCTTAAATTTTGTTGGCATGGCAACGCATAAAACGTAGTCATTTATTTTTGTGCATATTCACGTGTTTTGTGGTATTTGGCATAATTTAACTTTATATAAAATGTAATAAATATGTTTATTAACATTAGACTTTAAATAAAATATAGTAAAAATATCAACTGAAATTTAAAAATACAAGAAAACCATTGTTTAATCCATCGTCTATTAATTATCTGTGGCAATTACAAGAAATGTCCAATAGAGGGCATCCAAGCTCACTTGCTGAATGGATTTTCAACTGGTCGGAGTCCAGAATGGGCGGGACTGAGTTTATGAGTTGGTTGAGGTCGTTTGCAGTCGAATCTCATAAAAAAATGCAAACAATGTGTCCCCACTCAATATATACATCAACTGAGGTGCGGATGCAATCTTTAAAAACCTTTAACCCTTTCCAGCCGGAGCTTTAAAAATTTGGGAACAATTCTTCCCATGGTTCCTACCACAGTGTCTTCGCCGTCCAATCACCGATTTTATTTCTGAAATCTGCCCAGATACCCATGACAGAATAAGCTAAAGGCACATGTGATTGGTTAAGGGGTTTCTGGGCAAGAATAATAAATGTATCGTAATCACAGTCATCCTTCATTTTTCCTGGGAGGAGACAGAGGGAAATCACTGGAGATTTACTCCGGTGTTGGACTTACTACTTCAAATAAAAACTGAAGCGATTTTTGCAAGGTAAGAACGTTCTTTAACATGTGTTGTCTATATTTTCTATTGAAAGTCAAAAGGTTTTAGTTACTGAAACATTTATTTGTAGTAATAATGCTAAGTTGCTGAGGGTTTTCTGATATATTGAACGGTGTTGCCATGGCGATAAATAAAACCTAGTACAAATATCAACTGAAATGTAAAAATGCAAGAAAACGCCAAAATTCAGCTCAGGCTGCCCTGCCAAAAACGCTATGGAAAAATCGTGGACACTCTGGCGTAGTTGAAATAGGCGGCAACATTCGTTCAGAATGCTTGGTTTTGTTAACTACATTTAAAGGGGCCTCAAAACATCCAGACATGTCGAGCGGTAACTTTTGACGACATATCACAAGTAGCGTATATCCTCATGAAATATTTTAATCTATTATTATATAATGGCAAATCCAAAATTTCAGACACCTTTGTCCACGCATCGCTTTTAACATTTTATTTATATCCCTGTAAGCAAACAGGGACAGATCAAATATTACGGAAAACCCGCCATGGCAATAATTAGTTTCTCCTCCATTTTGGCTTCGAACTAATGTTTGGTGGGAACCAAAGTTTACACTGTTGTGTTCTCTAGACTTCGCTAGAGCGGAGCACTACTATATTCCAATAGGTTGCCGCCGAACCGTGTCAGCTCATTACCATAATGTTGCCCGTACTTGAAATTTGCTCTTTTATATCGAACAGTGTTGCCATGGCGTAGCGACAAAGTAACATAAAAAAATGGAAAAAGGAAAAGTCTCATATCTTCTGCGTGCAGATAATTAAAAATATCAAAATTGATCTAAAAGTTTGTCCTTGCGGGCTGATCACTTTGATGTGACTATTGTGGGTCACGGTCGTAAGCGCCACCAACTGGCGGAAGGAAGTGTCACTTTTAACAGACGTTGACGACGCCCCTATTATGTTCAGCCTGAATTGCTTCCAAAAAAAAAAAAAAATAGATGTCAAGGCATTGCACATTTTAAATTCTGAAGGGTTTCTTGATATCTTAAATTTTGTTGGCATGGCAACGCATGAAACGTAGTCATTTATTTTTGTGCATATTCACGTGTTTTATGGTATTTGGCATAATTTAACTTTATATAAAATGTAATAAATATGTTTATTAACATTAGACTTTAAATAAAATATAGTAAAAAATATAATTTTTAAATAAAATATAGTAAAAATATCAACTGAAATGTAAAAATATAAGAAAACCCATGTTTAATCCATTGTCTATTAATTATCTGTGGCAATTACAAGAAATGTCCAATAGAGGGCATCCAAGCTCACTTGTTAAATGATTTTCAACATGTCTGAATCCAGAATGGGCGGGACTGAGTTCATGAGTTGGTTGAGGTCTTTTGCAGTTGAATCTCAAAAAAATGCAAACAATGTGTCCCCACTCAATATATACCAATTACCAATCACCAATTTTATTTCTGAAATCTGCCCTACTCATGACAATATAAGCTAAAGGCACATGTGATTGGTTAAGGGGTTACTGGGCAAGAATAATAAATGTATCATCATCACAGTCGTCCGTGATTTCCCTCTGTCTCCTCCCAGGAGAAATCACGGGAGATTTACTCTGGTGTTGGACTTTCTACTTCAAATTAAAAACTGAGGCGATTTTTGCAAGGTAAGAATGTTATTTAACATGTGTTGTCTATATTTTCTATTGAAAGTCAAAAGGTTTTAGTTACTGAAACATTTATTTGTAGTAATAATGCTAGTTATTTCTAGAAAAAATGCAGGTCACCGGTAATTATTTTGGATCTATTGCATCGCTCACTTTGAACGTAGATGTTGAATACACTGCAAAATTTTAAAACGTGAATAGACCTTTGGACGCTTGCAAATTGTCCCGCTTTGACCGCTTTGTCGATTACAAGCAGGAGCGAGAGACGCAAAATAATGGCATTTGCGTTTCGGATTAACGGGTTTATGAAGGTTTATACGTGTAACATCGTAAATAACGTAAAATGCGCTTCCCTGCACACGCTCACACTAACCTCAACAGTCAGGTGCTAAATGCACGAGCAGAGAGAGAGATGATTTTGACTCGCAGCAGATTCTGCTGTTTTAAGTGAGTGTATATATGAATGTGTATGTATTGTTTGTTTCTATTTCTCATATGACTGATGGATGCAGAATGGACTCTTCGGCGCCACCTAGATCATGGGCATGTTCAGGGGCTATCTAGCACATCCCTTTTGAGGTACAGTTACCAAACTTTGTACACACATAGATCTCATCAAGCCGGACAACTTTCGCGACTCACAGTCATAGGTTCTGCCCAAAAGGAAGTTGGCCATTTTGGATTGTTTGAAAAAGGCATACTGAGGAATTGGAAATACTCCTCCCAGGGATTTAATGGTACAGGCACCAAATGAGGGCGTACATCATGCAAAGACATTGACGATACTAGTTGCTGAGGGTTTTCTGATATATTGAACGGTGTTGCCATGGCGATAAATAAAACATAGTACAAATATCAACTGAAATGTAAAAATGCTAGAAAACGCCAAAATTCGGCTCAGGCTGCCCTGCCAACAACGCTATGGAAAAATCGTGGACACTCTGACGTAGTTGAAATCAAACAATGTTTCCCCACTCAATATATACATCAACTGAGGTGCGGATGCAATCTTTAAGAACCTTTAACCCTTTCCAGCCGGGCGTTCAAATTTGGGAACAATTCTTCCCATGGTTCCTGTCTCCGTGTCTTAGCCGTCCAATCACCGATTTTATTTCTGAAATCTGCCCAGATACTCATGAAAATATAAGCTAAAGGCACATGTGATTGGTTAAGGGGTTACTGGGCAAGAATAATAAATGTATCGTAATCACAGTCATCCTTAATATTTCCTGGGAGCAGACAGAGGGGAAATCACGGAGATTTACTCCGGTGTTGGACTTAATACTTCAAATTAAAAACTGAGACGATTTTTGCAAGGTAAGAACGTTCTTTAACATGTGTTGTCTATATTTTCTATTGAAAGTCAAAAGATTTTAGTTACGCAACATTTATTTGTAGTAATAATGCTAAGCTGCTGAGGGTTTTTTGATATATTGGACGGTGTTGCCATGGCGATAAATTAAACGGTACAAATATCAACTGAAATGTAAAATGCTAGAAAACGCCAAAATTCCCTCAGGCTGCCCTGCCAACAACGCTATGGAAAAATCGTGGACACTCTGATGTGGTTGAAATAGGCGGCAACATTCGTTCAGAATGTTTTGTTAACTATATTTAAAGAGGCCTCAAAACATCCAGACATGTCGAGCGGTAACTTTTGATGACATATCTCAAGTAGCGCGTATATCCTCATGAAATATTTTAATCTATTATTATATAATATTATATAAACCATAATAACCGCTTCATCAACTCACCTAGCACACCCAAAATTTCAGACACCTTTGTCCACGCATCGCTTTTAACATTTTACTTATATCCCTGCAAGCAAACAGGGACGGATCAAATATTACGGAAAACCCGCCATGGCAATAATCAGTTTCTCCTCCATTTTGCCTTCGAACTAATGTTTGGTGGGAACCAAAGTTTACACTGTTGTGTTCTCTAGACTTTGCTAGAGCGGAGCACTTCTATATTCCAATAGGTTGCCGCTGAACCGTGTCACAGCTCATTACCATAATGTTGCCCGCGACTTGAACTTTGCTCTTTTATATCGAACAGTGTTGCCATGGCGAGCTGACAAATTAACGTAAAAAAATGGAAAAAGGAAAAGTCTCATATCTTCTGCATGCAGATAATTAGAAATATCAAAATTGAGCCAATTTTGGGATGGGATATATGGGAGCCACCAACTAGCGGAAGGAAGTGTGTCACTTTTAACAGACGCTGATCGATCATCCCTATTATGTTCAGCCTGAATTGCTTCCAAAAAAAAAAAATACAGATTAATGTCAAGGCATTGCACATTTTAAATTCTGAAGGGTTTCTTGATATCTTAAATTTTGTTGGCATGGCAACGCATAAAACGTAGTCATTTATTTTTGTGCATATTCACGTGTTTTGTGGTATTTGGCATAATTTAACTTTATATAAAATGTAATAAATATGTTTATTAACATTAGACTTTAAATAAAATATAGTAAAAATATCAACTGAAATTTAAAAATACAAGAAAACCATTGTTTAATCCATCGCCTATTAATTATCTGTGGCAATTACAAGAAATGTCCAATAGAGGGCATCCAAGCTCACTTGCTGAATGGATTTTCAACTGGTCGGAGTCCAGAATGGGCGGGACTGAGTTTATGAGTTGGTTGAGGTCGTTTGCAGTCGAATCTCATAAAAAAATGCAAACAATGTGTCCCCACTCAATATATACATCAACTGAGGTGCGGATGCAATCTTTAAAAACCTTTAACCCTTTCCAGCCGGAGCTTTAAAAATTTGGGAACAATTCTTCCCATGGTTCCTACCACAGTGTCTTCGCCGTCCAATCACCGATTTTATTTCTGAAATCTGCCCAGATACCCATGACAGAATAAGCTAAAGGCACATGTGATTGGTTAAGGGTTTCTGGGCAAGAATAATAAATGTATCGTAATCACAGTCATCCTTCATTTTTCCTGGGAGGAGACAGAGGGAAATCACTGGAGATTTACTCGGTGTTGGACTTACTACTTCAAATAAAAACTGAAGCGATTTTTGCAAGGTAAGAACGTTCTTTAACATGTGTTGTCTATATTTTCTATTGAAAGTCAAAAGGTTTTAGTTACTGAAACATTTATTTGTAGTAATAATGCTAAGTTGCTGAGGGTTTTCTGATATATTGAACGGTGTTGCCATGGCGATAAATAAAACCTAGTACAAATATCAACTGAAATGTAAAAATGCAAGAAAACGCCAAAATTCGCTCAGGCTGCCCTGCCAAAAACGCTATGGAAAAATCGTGGACACTCTGACGTAGTTGAAATAGGCGGCAACATTCGCTCAGAATGCTTGGTTTTGTTAACTACATTTAAAGGGGCCTCAAAACATCCAGACATGTCGAGCGGTAACTTTTGACGACATATCACAAGTAGCGTATATCCTCATGAAATATTTTAATCTATTATTATATAATGGCAAATCCAAAATTTCAGACACCTTTGTCCACGCATCGCTTTTAACATTTTATTTATATCCCTGTAAGCAAACAGGGACAGATCAAATATTACGGAAAACCCGCCATGGCAATAATTAGTTTCTCCTCCATTTTGGCTTCGAACTAATGTTTGGTGGGAACCAAAGTTTACACTGTTGTGTTCTCTAGACTTCGCTAGAGCGGAGCACTACTATATTCCAATAGGTTGCCGCCGAACCGTGTCAGCTCATTACCATAATGTTGCCCGTACTTGAAATTTGCTCTTTTATATCGAACAGTGTTGCCATGGCGAGCTGACAAAGTAACATAAAAAAATGGAAAAAGGAAAAGTCTCATATCTTCTGCGTGCAGATAATTAAAAATATCAAAATTGATCTAAAAGTTTGTCCTTGCGGCTGATCACTTTGATGTGACTATTGTGGGTCACGGTCGAAGCGCCACCAACTGGCGGAAGGAAGTGTCACTTTTAACAGACGCTGACGACGCCCCTATTATGTTCAGCCTGAATTGCTTCCAAAAAAAAAAAAAAAATAGATGTCAAGGCATTGCACATTTTAAATTCTGAAGGGTTTCTTGATATCTTAAATTTTGTTGGCATGGCAACGCATGAAACGTAGTCATTTATTTTTGTGCATATTCACGTGTTTTATGGTATTTGGCATAATTTAACTTTATATAAAATGTAATAAATATGTTTATTAACATTAGACTTTAAATAAAATATAGTAAAAAATATAATTTTTAAATAAAATATAGTAAAAATATCAACTGAAATGTAAAAATATAAGAAAACCCATGTTTAATCCATTGTCTATTAATTATCTGTGGCAATTACAAGAAATGTCCAATAGAGGGCATCCAAGCTCACTTGTTAAATGATTTTCAACATGTCTGAATCCAGAATGGGCGGGACTGAGTTCATGAGTTGGTTGAGGTCTTTTGCAGTTGAATCTCAAAAAAATGCAAACAATGTGTCCCCACTCAATATATACCAATTACCAATCACCAATTTTATTTCTGAAATCTGCCCTACTCATGACAATATAAGCTAAAGGCACATGTGATTGGTTAAGGGGTTACTGGGCAAGAATAATAAATGTATCATCATCACAGTCGTCCGTGATTTCCCTCTGTCTCCTCCCAGGAGAAATCACGGGAGATTTACTCTGGTGTTGGACTTTCTACTTCAAATTAAAAACTGAGGCGATTTTTGCAAGGTAAGAATGTTATTTAACATGTGTTGTCTATATTTTCTATTGAAAGTCAAAAGGTTTTAGTTACTGAAACATTTATTTGTAGTAATAATGCTAGTTATTTCTAGAAAAAATGCAGGTCACCGGTAATTATTTTGGATCTATTGCATCGCTCACTTTGAACGTAGATGTTGAATACACTGCAAAATTTTAAAACGTGAATAGACCTTTGGACGCTTGCAAATTGTCCCGCTTTGACCGCTTTGTCGATTACAAGCAGGAGCGAGAGACGCAAAATAATGGCATTTGCGCTTCGGATTAACGGGTTTATGAAGGTTTATACGTGTAACATCGTAAATAACGTAAAATGCGCTTCCCTGCACACGCCACACTAACCTCAACAGTCAGGTGCTAAATGCACGAGCAGAGAGAGAGATGATTTTGACTCGCAGCAGATTCTGCTGTTTTAAGTGAGTGTATATATGAATGTGTATGTATTGTTTGTTTCTATTTCTCATATGACTGATGGATGCAGAATGGACTCTTCGGCGCCACCTAGATCATGGGCATGTTCAGGGGCTATCTAGCACATCCCTTTTGAGGTACAGTTACCAAACTTTGTACACACATAGATCTCATCAAGCCGGACAACTTTCGCGACTCACAGTCATAGGTTCTGCCCAAAAGGAAGTTGGCCATTTTGGATTGTTTGAAAAAGGCATACTGAGGAATTGGAAATACTCCTCCCAGGGATTTAATGGTACAGGCACCAAATGAGGGCTGACATCATGCAAAGACATTGACGATACTAGTTGCTGAGGGTTTTCTGATATATTGAACGGTGTTGCCATGGCGATAAATAAAACATAGTACAAATATCAACTGAAATGTAAAAATGCTAGAAAACGCCAAAATTCGGCTCAGGCTGCCCTGCCAACAACGCTATGGAAAAATCGTGGACACTCTGACGTAGTTGAAATCAAACAATGTTTCCCCACTCAATATATACATCAACTGAGGTGCGGATGCAATCTTTAAGAACCTTTAACCCTTTCCAGCCGGAGCTGCTCAAATTTGGGAACAATTCTTCCCATGGTTCCTGTCTCCGTGTCTTCGCCGTCCAATCACCGATTTTATTTCTGAAATCTGCCCAGATACTCATGAAAATATAAGCTAAAGGCACATGTGATTGGTTAAGGGGTTACTGGGCAAGAATAATAAATGTATCGTAATCACAGTCATCCTTAATATTTCCTGGGAGCAGACAGAGGGAAATCACGGAGATTTACTCCGTGTTGGACTTAATACTTCAAATTAAAAACTGAGACGATTTTTGCAAGGTAAGAACGTTCTTTAACATGTGTTGTCTATATTTTCTATTGAAAGTCAAAAGATTTTAGTTACGCAACATTTATTTGTAGTAATAATGCTAAGCTGCTGAGGGTTTTTGATATATTGGACGGTGTTGCCATGGCGTATAAATTAAACGGTACAAATATCAACTGAAATGTAAAAATGCTAGAAAACGCCAAAATTCCCTCAGGCTGCCCTGCCAACAACGCTATGGAAAAATCGTGGACACTCTGATGTGGTTGAAATAGGCGGCAACATTCGCTCAGAATGTTTTGTTAACTATATTTAAAGAGGCCTCAAAACATCCAGACATGTCGAGCGGTAACTTTTGATGACATATCTCAAGTAGCGTGATATCCTCATGAAATATTTTAATCTATTATTATATAATATTATATAAACCATAATAACCGCTTCATCAACTCACCTAGCACACCCAAAATTTCAGACACCTTTGTCCACGCATCGCTTTTAACATTTTACTTATATCCCTGCAAGCAAACAGGGACGGATCAAATATTACGGAAAACCCGCCATGGCAATAATCAGTTTCTCCTCCATTTTGCCTTCGAACTAATGTTTGGTGGGAACCAAAGTTTACACTGTTGTGTTCTCTAGACTTTGCTAGAGCGGAGCACTTCTATATTCCAATAGGTTGCCGCTGAACCGTGTCACAGCTCATTACCATAATGTTGCCCGCGACTTGAACTTTGCTCTTTTATATCGAACAGTGTTGCCATGGCTGGCGACAAATTAACGTAAAAAATGGAAAAAGGAAAAGTCTCATATCTTCTGCATGCAGATAATTAGAAATATCAAAATTGAGCCAATTTTGGGATGGGATATATGGGAGCCACCAACTAGCGGAAGGAAGTGTGTCACTTTTAACAGACGTTGACGACATCCCTATTATGTTCGCCTGAATTGCTTCCAAAAAAAAAAAATACAGATTAATGTCAAGGCATTGCACATTTTAAATTCTGAAGGGTTTCTTGATATCTTAAATTTTGTTGGCATGGCAACGCATAAAACGTAGTCATTTATTTTTGTGCATATTCACGTGTTTTGTGGTATTTGGCATAATTTAACTTTATATAAAATGTAATAAATATGTTTATTAACATTAGACTTTAAATAAAATATAGTAAAAATATCAACTGAAATTTAAAAATACAAGAAAACCATTGTTTAATCCATCGTCTATTAATTATCTGTGGCAATTACAAGAAATGTCCAATAGAGGGCATCCAAGCTCACTTGCTGAATGGATTTTCAACTGGTCGGAGTCCAGAATGGGCGGGACTGAGTTTATGAGTTGGTTGAGGTCGTTTGCAGTCGAATCTCATAAAAAAATGCAAACAATGTGTCCCCACTCAATATATACATCAACTGAGGTGCGGATGCAATCTTTAAAAACCTTTAACCCTTTCCAGCCGGAGCTTTAAAAATTTGGGAACAATTCTTCCCATGGTTCCTACCACAGTGTCTTCAGCCGTCCAATCACCGATTTTATTTCTGAAATCTGCCCAGATACCCATGACAGAATAAGCTAAAGGCACATGTGATTGGTTAAGGGGTTTCTGGGCAAGAATAATAAATGTATCGTAATCACAGTCATCCTTCATTTTTCCTGGGAGGAGACAGAGGGGAAATCACTGGAGATTTACTCCGGTGTTGGACTTACTACTTCAAATAAAAACTGAAGCGATTTTTGCAAGGTAAGAACGTTCTTTAACATGTGTTGTCTATATTTTCTATTGAAAGTCAAAAGGTTTTAGTTACTGAAACATTTATTTGTAGTAATAATGCTAAGTTGCTGAGGGTTTTCTGATATATTGAACGGTGTTGCCATGGCGATAAATAAAACCTAGTACAAATATCAACTGAAATGTAAAAATGCAAGAAAACGCCAAAATTCGGCTCAGGCTGCCCTGCCAAAAACGCTATGGAAAAATCGTGGACACTCTGACGTAGTTGAAATAGGCGGCAACATTCGCTCAGAATGCTTGGTTTTGTTAACTACATTTAAAGGGGCCTCAAAACATCCAGACATGTCGAGCGGTAACTTTTGACGACATATCACAAGTAGCGTATATCCTCATGAAATATTTTAATCTATTATTATATAATGGCAAATCCAAAATTTCAGACACCTTTGTCCACGCATCGCTTTTAACATTTTATTTATATCCCTGTAAGCAAACAGGGACAGATCAAATATTACGGAAAACCCGCCATGGCAATAATTAGTTTCTCCTCCATTTTGGCTTCGAACTAATGTTTGGTGGGAACCAAAGTTTACACTGTTGTGTTCTCTAGACTTCGCTAGAGCGGAGCACTACTATATTCCAATAGGTTGCCGCCGAACCGTGTCAGCTCATTACCATAATGTTGCCCGTACTTGAAATTTGCTCTTTTATATCGAACAGTGTTGCCATGGCGAGCGACAAAGTAACATAAAAAAATGGAAAAAGGAAAAGTCTCATATCTTCTGCGTGCAGATAATTAAAAATATCAAAATTGATCTAAAAGTTTGTCCTTGCGGGCTGATCACTTTGATGTGACTATTGTGGGTCACGGTCGTAGCGCCACCAACTGGCGGAAGGAAGTGTCACTTTTAACAGACGCTGACGACGCCCCTATTATGTTCGCCTGAATTGCTTCCAAAAAAAAAAAAAAAATAGATGTCAAGGCATTGCACATTTTAAATTCTGAAGGGTTTCTTGATATCTTAAATTTTGTTGGCATGGCAACGCATGAAACGTAGTCATTTATTTTTGTGCATATTCACGTGTTTTATGGTATTTGGCATAATTTAACTTTATATAAAATGTAATAAATATGTTTATTAACATTAGACTTTAAATAAAATATAGTAAAAAATATAATTTTTAAATAAAATATAGTAAAAATATCAACTGAAATGTAAAAATATAAGAAAACCCATGTTTAATCCATTGTCTATTAATTATCTGTGGCAATTACAAGAAATGTCCAATAGAGGGCATCCAAGCTCACTTGTTAAATGATTTTCAACATGTCTGAATCCAGAATGGGCGGGGACTGAGTTCATGAGTTGGTTGAGGTCTTTTGCAGTTGAATCTCAAAAAAATGCAAACAATGTGTCCCCACTCAATATATACCAATTACCAATCACCAATTTTATTTCTGAAATCTGCCCTACTCATGACAATATAAGCTAAAGGCACATGTGATTGGTTAAGGGGTTACTGGGCAAGAATAATAAATGTATCATCATCACAGTCGTCCGTGATTTCCCTCTGTCTCCTCCCAGGAGAAATCACGGGAGATTTACTCTGGTGTTGGACTTTCTACTTCAAATTAAAAACTGAGGCGATTTTTGCAAGGTAAGAATGTTATTTAACATGTGTTGTCTATATTTTCTATTGAAAGTCAAAAGGTTTTAGTTACTGAAACATTTATTTGTAGTAATAATGCTAGTTATTTCTAGAAAAAATGCAGGTCACCGGTAATTATTTTGGATCTATTGCATCGCTCACTTTGAACGTAGATGTTGAATACACTGCAAAATTTTAAAACGTGAATAGACCTTTGGACGCTTGCAAATTGTCCCGCTTTGACCGCTTTGTCGATTACAAGCAGGAGCGAGAGACGCAAAATAATGGCATTTGCGTTTCGGATTAACGGGTTTATGAAGGTTTATACGTGTAACATCGTAAATAACGTAAAATGCGCTTCCCTGCACACGCTCACACTAACCTCAACAGTCAGGTGCTAAATGCACGCAGCGAGAGAGAGATGATTTTGACTCGCGCAGATTCTGCTGTTTTAAGTGAGTGTATATATGAATGTGTATGTATTGTTTGTTTCTATTTCTCATATGACTGATGGATGCAGAATGGACTCTTCGAGCCACCTAGATCATGGGCATGTTCAGGGGCTATCTAGCACATCCCTTTTGAGGTACAGTTACCAAACTTTGTACACACATAGATCTCATCAAGCCGGACAACTTTCGCGACTCACAGTCATAGGTTCTGCCCAAAAGGAAGTTGGCCATTTTGGATTGTTTGAAAAAGGCATACTGAGGAATTGGAAATACTCCTCCCAGGGATTTAATGGTACAGGCACCAAATGAGGGCTGACATCATGCAAAGACATTGACGATACTAGTTGCTGAGGGTTTTCTGATATATTGAACGGTGTTGCCATGGCGATAAATAAAACATAGTACAAATATCAACTGAAATGTAAAAATGCTAGAAAACGCCAAAATTCAGCTCAGGCTGCCCTGCCAACAACGCTATGGAAAAATCGTGGACACTCTGACGTAGTTGAAATCAAACAATGTTTCCCCACTCAATATATACATCAACTGAGGTGCGGATGCAATCTTTAAGAACCTTTAACCCTTTCCAGCCGGAGCGTTCAAATTTGGGAACAATTCTTCCCATGGTTCCTGTCTCCGTGTCTTCGCCGTCCAATCACCGATTTTATTTCTGAAATCTGCCCAGATACTCATGAAAATATAAGCTAAAGGCACATGTGATTGGTTAAGGGGTTACTGGGCAAGAATAATAAATGTATCGTAATCACAGTCATCCTTAATATTTCCTGGGAGCAGACAGAGGGAAATCACGGGAGATTTACTCCGGTGTTGGACTTAATACTTCAAATTAAAAACTGAGACGATTTTTGCAAGGTAAGAACGTTCTTTAACATGTGTTGTCTATATTTTCTATTGAAAGTCAAAAGATTTTAGTTACGCAACATTTATTTGTAGTAATAATGCTAAGCTGCTGAGGGTTTTTGATATATTGGACGGTGTTGCCATGGCGATAAATTAAACGGTACAAATATCAACTGAAATGTAAAAATGCTAGAAAACGTCAAAATTCCCTCAGGCTGCCCTGCCAACAACGCTATGGAAAAATCGTGGACACTCTGATGTGGTTGAAATAGGCGGCAACATTCGCTCAGAATGTTTTGTTAACTATATTTAAAGAGGCCTCAAAACATCCAGACATGTCGAGCGGTAACTTTTGATGACATATCTCAAGTAGCGTGATATCCTCATGAAATATTTTAATCTATTATTATATAATATTATATAAACCATAATAACCGCTTCATCAACTCACCTAGCACACCCAAAATTTCAGACACCTTTGTCCACGCATCGCTTTTTAACATTTTACTTATATCCCTGCAAGCAAACAGGGACGGATCAAATATTACGGGAAAACCCGCCATGGCAATAATCAGTTTCTCCTCCATTTTGCCTTCGAACTAATGTTTGGTGGGAACCAAAGTTTACACTGTTGTGTTCTCTAGACTTTGCTAGAGCGGAGCACTTCTATATTCCAATAGGTTGCCGCTGAACCGTGTCACAGCTCATTACCATAATGTTGCCCGCGACTTGAACTTTGCTCTTTTATATCGAACAGTGTTGCCATGGCGAGCTGACAAATTAACGTAAAAAAATGGAAAAAGGAAAAGTCTCATATCTTCTGCATGCAGATAATTAGAAATATCAAAATTGAGCCAATTTTGGGATGGGATATATGGGAGCCACCAACTAGCGGAAGGAAGTGTGTCACTTTTAACAGACGCTGACGACATCCCTATTATGTTCAGCCTGAATTGCTTCCAAAAAAAAAAAATACAGATTAATGTCAAGGCATTGCACATTTTAAATTCTGAAGGGTTTCTTGATATCTTAAATTTTGTTGGCATGGCAACGCATAAAACGTAGTCATTTATTTTTGTGCATATTCACGTGTTTTGTGGTATTTGGCATAATTTAACTTTATATAAAATGTAATAAATATGTTTATTAACATTAGACTTTAAATAAAATATAGTAAAAATATCAACTGAAATTTAAAAATACAAGAAAACCATTGTTTAATCCATCGTCTATTAATTATCTGTGGCAATTACAAGAAATGTCCAATAGAGGGCATCCAAGCTCACTTGCTGAATGGATTTTCAACTGGTCGGAGTCCAGAATGGGCGGGGACTGAGTTTATGAGTTGGTTGAGGTCGTTTGCAGTCGAATCTCATAAAAAAATGCAAACAATGTGTCCCCACTCAATATATACATCAACTGAGGTGCGGATGCAATCTTTAAAAACCTTTAACCCTTTCCAGCCGGAGCTTTAAAAATTTGGGAACAATTCTTCCCATGGTTCCTACCACAGTGTCTTCGCCGTCCAATCACCGATTTTATTTCTGAAATCTGCCCAGATACCCATGACAGAATAAGCTAAAGGCACATGTGATTGGTTAAGGGGTTTCTGGGCAAGAATAATAAATGTATCGTAATCACAGTCATCCTTCATTTTTCCTGGGAGGAGACAGAGGGGAAATCACTGGAGATTTACTCCGGTGTTGGACTTACTACTTCAAATAAAAACTGAAGCGATTTTTGCAAGGTAAGAACGTTCTTTAACATGTGTTGTCTATATTTTCTATTGAAAGTCAAAAGGTTTTAGTTACTGAAACATTTATTTGTAGTAATAATGCTAAGTTGCTGAGGGTTTTCTGATATATTGAACGGTGTTGCCATGGCGATAAATAAAACCTAGTACAAATATCAACTGAAATGTAAAAATGCAAGAAAACGTCAAAATTCGCTCAGGCTGCCCTGCCAAAAACGCTATGGAAAAATCGTGGACACTCTGACGTAGTTGAAATAGGCGGCAACATTCGCTCAGAATGCTTGGTTTTGTTAACTACATTTAAAGGGGCCTCAAAACATCCAGACATGTCGAGCGGTAACTTTTTGACGACATATCACAAGTAGCGTATATCCTCATGAAATATTTTAATCTATTATTATATAATGGCAAATCCAAAATTTCAGACACCTTTGTCCACGCATCGTTTTTAACATTTTATTTATATCCCTGTAAGCAAACAGGGACAGATCAAATATTACGGGAAAACCCGCCATGGCAATAATTAGTTTCTCCTCCATTTTGGCTTCGAACTAATGTTTGGTGGGAACCAAAGTTTACACTGTTGTGTTCTCTAGACTTCGCTAGAGCGGAGCACTACTATATTCCAATAGGTTGCCGCCGAACCGTGTCAGCTCATTACCATAATGTTGCCCGTACTTGAAATTTGCTCTTTTATATCGAACAGTGTTGCCATGGCGAAGCGACAAAGTAACATAAAAAAATGGAAAAAGGAAAAGTCTCATATCTTCTGCGTGCAGATAATTAAAAATATCAAAATTGATCTAAAAGTTTGTCCTTGCGGGCTGATCACTTTGATGTGACTATTGTGGGTCACGGTCGTAGCGCCACCAACTGGCGGAAGGAAGTGTCACTTTTAACAGACGTTGACGACGTCCCTATTATGTTCGCCTGAATTGCTTCCAAAAAAAAAAAAAAAATAGATGTCAAGGCATTGCACATTTTAAATTCTGAAGGGTTTCTTGATATCTTAAATTTTGTTGGCATGGCAACGCATGAAACGTAGTCATTTATTTTTGTGCATATTCACGTGTTTTATGGTATTTGGCATAATTTAACTTTATATAAAATGTAATAAATATGTTTATTAACATTAGACTTTAAATAAAATATAGTAAAAAATATAATTTTTAAATAAAATATAGTAAAAATATCAACTGAAATGTAAAAATATAAGAAAACCCATGTTTAATCCATTGTCTATTAATTATCTGTGGCAATTACAAGAAATGTCCAATAGAGGGCATCCAAGCTCACTTGTTAAATGATTTTCAACATGTCTGAATCCAGAATGGGCGGGACTGAGTTCATGAGTTGGTTGAGGTCTTTTGCAGTTGAATCTCAAAAAAATGCAAACAATGTGTCCCCACTCAATATATACCAATTACCAATCACCAATTTTATTTCTGAAATCTGCCCTACTCATGACAATATAAGCTAAAGGCACATGTGATTGGTTAAGGGGTTACTGGGCAAGAATAATAAATGTATCATCATCACAGTCGTCCGTGATTTCCCTCTGTCTCCTCCCAGGAGAAATCACGGAGATTTACTCTGGTGTTGGACTTTCTACTTCAAATTAAAAACTGAGGCGATTTTTGCAAGGTAAGAATGTTATTTAACATGTGTTGTCTATATTTTCTATTGAAAGTCAAAAGGTTTTAGTTACTGAAACATTTATTTGTAGTAATAATGCTAGTTATTTCTAGAAAAAATGCAGGTCACCGGTAATTATTTTGGATCTATTGCATCGCTCACTTTGAACGTAGATGTTGAATACACTGCAAAATTTTAAAACGTGAATAGACCTTTGGACGCTTGCAAATTGTCCCGCTTTGACCGCTTTGTCGATTACAAGCAGGAGCGAGAGACGCAAAATAATGGCATTTGCGCTTCGGATTAACGGGTTTATGAAGGTTTATACGTGTAACATCGTAAATAACGTAAAATGCGCTTCCCTGCACACGCTCACACTAACCTCAACAGTCAGGTGCTAAATGCACGAGCGAGAGAGAGAGATGATTTTGACTCGCGCAGATTCTGCTGTTTTAAGTGAGTGTATATATGAATGTGTATGTATTGTTTGTTTCTATTTCTCATATGACTGATGGATGCAGAATGGACTCTTCGGCGCCACCTAGATCATGGGCATGTTCAGGGGCTATCTAGCACATCCCTTTTGAGGTACAGTTACCAAACTTTGTACACACATAGATCTCATCAAGCCGGACAACTTTCGCACTCACAGTCATAGGTTCTGCCCAAAAGGAAGTTGGCCATTTTGGATTGTTTGAAAAAGGCATACTGAGGAATTGGAAATACTCCTCCCAGGGATTTAATGGTACAGGCACCAAATGAGGGCTGACATCATGCAAAGACATTGACGATACTAGTTGCTGAGGGTTTTCTGATATATTGAACGGTGTTGCCATGGCGATAAATAAAACATAGTACAAATATCAACTGAAATGTAAAAATGCTAGAAAACGCCAAAATTCGCTCAGGCTGCCCTGCCAACAACGCTATGGAAAAATCGTGGACACTCTGACGTAGTTGAAATCAAACAATGTTTCCCCACTCAATATATACATCAACTGAGGTGCGGATGCAATCTTTAAGAACCTTTAACCCTTTCCAGCCGGAGCTGTTCAAATTTGGGAACAATTCTTCCCATGGTTCCTGTCTCCGTGTCTTCGCCGTCCAATCACCGATTTTATTTCTGAAATCTGCCCAGATACTCATGAAAATATAAGCTAAAGGCACATGTGATTGGTTAAGGGGTTACTGGGCAAGAATAATAAATGTATCGTAATCACAGTCATCCTTAATATTTCCTGGGAGCAGACAGAGGGGAAATCACGGGAGATTTACTCCGGTGTTGGACTTAATACTTCAAATTAAAAACTGAGACGATTTTTGCAAGGTAAGAACGTTCTTTAACATGTGTTGTCTATATTTTCTATTGAAAGTCAAAAGATTTTAGTTACGCAACATTTATTTGTAGTAATAATGCTAAGCTGCTGAGGGTTTTTGATATATTGGACGGTGTTGCCATGGCGATAAATTAAACGGTACAAATATCAACTGAAATGTAAAAATGCTAGAAAACGTCAAAATTCCCTCAGGCTGCCCTGCCAACAACGCTATGGAAAAATCGTGGACACTCTGATGTGGTTGAAATAGGCGGCAACATTCGCTCAGAATGTTTTGTTAACTATATTTAAAGAGGCCTCAAAACATCCAGACATGTCGAGCGGTAACTTTTTGATGACATATCTCAAGTAGCGCGTATATCCTCATGAAATATTTTAATCTATTATTATATAATATTATATAAACCATAATAACCGCTTCATCAACTCACCTAGCACACCCAAAATTTCAGACACCTTTGTCCACGCATCGTTTTTAACATTTTACTTATATCCCTGCAAGCAAACAGGGACGGATCAAATATTACGGAAAACCCGCCATGGCAATAATCAGTTTCTCCTCCATTTTGCCTTCGAACTAATGTTTGGTGGGAACCAAAGTTTACACTGTTGTGTTCTCTAGACTTTGCTAGAGCGGAGCACTTCTATATTCCAATAGGTTGCCGCTGAACCGTGTCACAGCTCATTACCATAATGTTGCCCGCGACTTGAACTTTGCTCTTTTATATCGAACAGTGTTGCCATGGCGAGCGACAAATTAACGTAAAAAAATGGAAAAAGGAAAAGTCTCATATCTTCTGCATGCAGATAATTAGAAATATCAAAATTGAGCCAATTTTGGGATGGGATATATGGGAGCCACCAACTAGCGGAAGGAAGTGTGTCACTTTTAACAGACGTTGACGACATCCCTATTATGTTCGCCTGAATTGCTTCCAAAAAAAAAAAATACAGATTAATGTCAAGGCATTGCACATTTTAAATTCTGAAGGGTTTCTTGATATCTTAAATTTTGTTGGCATGGCAACGCATAAAACGTAGTCATTTATTTTTGTGCATATTCACGTGTTTTGTGGTATTTGGCATAATTTAACTTTATATAAAATGTAATAAATATGTTTATTAACATTAGACTTTAAATAAAATATAGTAAAAATATCAACTGAAATTTAAAAATACAAGAAAACCATTGTTTAATCCATCGTCTATTAATTATCTGTGGCAATTACAAGAAATGTCCAATAGAGGGCATCCAAGCTCACTTGCTGAATGGATTTTCAACTGGTCGGAGTCCAGAATGGGCGGGGACTGAGTTTATGAGTTGGTTGAGGTCGTTTGCAGTCGAATCTCATAAAAAAATGCAAACAATGTGTCCCCACTCAATATATACATCAACTGAGGTGCGGATGCAATCTTTAAAAACCTTTAACCCTTTCCAGCCGGAGCTTTAAAAATTTGGGAACAATTCTTCCCATGGTTCCTACCACAGTGTCTTCGCCGTCCAATCACCGATTTTATTTCTGAAATCTGCCCAGATACCCATGACAGAATAAGCTAAAGGCACATGTGATTGGTTAAGGGGTTTCTGGGCAAGAATAATAAATGTATCGTAATCACAGTCATCCTTCATTTTTCCTGGGAGGAGACAGAGGGGAAATCACTGGAGATTTACTCCGGTGTTGGACTTACTACTTCAAATAAAAACTGAAGCGATTTTTGCAAGGTAAGAACGTTCTTTAACATGTGTTGTCTATATTTTCTATTGAAAGTCAAAAGGTTTTAGTTACTGAAACATTTATTTGTAGTAATAATGCTAAGTTGCTGAGGGTTTTCTGATATATTGAACGGTGTTGCCATGGCGATAAATAAAACCTAGTACAAATATCAACTGAAATGTAAAAATGCAAGAAAACGTCAAAATTCGCTCAGGCTGCCCTGCCAAAAACGCTATGGAAAAATCGTGGACACTCTGACGTAGTTGAAATAGGCGGCAACATTCGTTCAGAATGCTTGGTTTTGTTAACTACATTTAAAGGGGCCTCAAAACATCCAGACATGTCGAGCGGTAACTTTTGACGACATATCACAAGTAGCGTATATCCTCATGAAATATTTTAATCTATTATTATATAATGGCAAATCCAAAATTTCAGACACCTTTGTCCACGCATCGCTTTTTAACATTTTATTTATATCCCTGTAAGCAAACAGGGACAGATCAAATATTACGGAAAACCCGCCATGGCAATAATTAGTTTCTCCTCCATTTTGGCTTCGAACTAATGTTTGGTGGGAACCAAAGTTTACACTGTTGTGTTCTCTAGACTTCGCTAGAGCGGAGCACTACTATATTCCAATAGGTTGCCGCTGAACCGTGTCAGCTCATTACCATAATGTTGCCCGTACTTGAAATTTGCTCTTTTATATCGAACAGTGTTGCCATGGCGAAGCGACAAAGTAACATAAAAAAATGGAAAAAGGAAAAGTCTCATATCTTCTGCGTGCAGATAATTAAAAATATCAAAATTGATCTAAAAGTTTGTCCTTGCGGGCTGATCACTTTGATGTGACTATTGTGGGTCACGGTCGTAGCGCCACCAACTGGCGGAAGGAAGTGTCACTTTTAACAGACGTTGACGACGTCCCTATTATGTTCGCCTGAATTGCTTCCAAAAAAAAAAAAAAAATAGATGTCAAGGCATTGCACATTTTAAATTCTGAAGGGTTTCTTGATATCTTAAATTTTGTTGGCATGGCAACGCATGAAACGTAGTCATTTATTTTTGTGCATATTCACGTGTTTTATGGTATTTGGCATAATTTAACTTTATATAAAATGTAATAAATATGTTTATTAACATTAGACTTTAAATAAAATATAGTAAAAAAATATAATTTTTAAATAAAATATAGTAAAAATATCAACTGAAATGTAAAAATATAAGAAAACCCATGTTTAATCCATTGTCTATTAATTATCTGTGGCAATTACAAGAAATGTCCAATAGAGGGCATCCAAGCTCACTTGTTAAATGATTTTCAACATGTCTGAATCCAGAATGGGCGGGGACTGAGTTCATGAGTTGGTTGAGGTCTTTTGCAGTTGAATCTCAAAAAAATGCAAACAATGTGTCCCCACTCAATATATACCAATTACCAATCACCAATTTTATTTCTGAAATCTGCCCTACTCATGACAATATAAGCTAAAGGCACATGTGATTGGTTAAGGGGTTACTGGGCAAGAATAATAAATGTATCATCATCACAGTCGTCCGTGATTTCCCTCTGTCTCCTCCCAGGAGAAATCACGGAGATTTACTCTGGTGTTGGACTTTCTACTTCAAATTAAAAACTGAGGCGATTTTTGCAAGGTAAGAATGTTATTTAACATGTGTTGTCTATATTTTCTATTGAAAGTCAAAAGGTTTTAGTTACTGAAACATTTATTTGTAGTAATAATGCTAGTTATTTCTAGAAAAAATGCAGGTCACCGGTAATTATTTTGGATCTATTGCATCGCTCACTTTGAACGTAGATGTTGAATACACTGCAAAATTTTAAAACGTGAATAGACCTTTGGACGCTTGCAAATTGTCCCGTTTGACCGCTTTGTCGATTACAAGCAGGAGCGAGAGACGCAAAATAATGGCATTTGCGTTTCGGATTAACGGGTTTATGAAGGTTTATACGTGTAACATCGTAAATAACGTAAAATGCGCTTCCCTGCACACGCTCACACTAACCTCAACAGTCAGGTGCTAAATGCACGAGCGAGAGAGAGATGATTTTGACTCGCGCAGATTCTGCTGTTTTAAGTGAGTGTATATATGAATGTGTATGTATTGTTTGTTTCTATTTCTCATATGACTGATGGATGCAGAATGGACTCTTCGGCGCCACCTAGATCATGGGCATGTTCAGGGGCTATCTAGCACATCCCTTTTGAGGTACAGTTACCAAACTTTGTACACACATAGATCTCATCAAGCCGGACAACTTTCGCACTCACAGTCATAGGTTCTGCCCAAAAGGAAGTTGGCCATTTTGGATTGTTTGAAAAAGGCATACTGAGGAATTGGAAATACTCCTCCCAGGGATTTAATGGTACAGGCACCAAATGAGGGCTGACATCATGCAAAGACATTGACGATACTAGTTGCTGAGGGTTTTCTGATATATTGAGCGGTGTTGCCATGGCGATAAATAAAACATAGTACAAATATCAACTGAAATGTAAAAATGCTAGAAAACGTCAAAATTCGGCTCAGGCTGCCCTGCCAACAACGCTATGGAAAAATCGTGGACACTCTGACGTAGTTGAAATCAAACAATGTTTCCCCACTCAATATATACATCAACTGAGGTGCGGATGCAATCTTTAAGAACCTTTAACCCTTTCCAGCCGGAGCGTTCAAATTTGGGAACAATTCTTCCCATGGTTCCTGTCTCCGTGTCTTAGCCGTCCAATCACCGATTTTATTTCTGAAATCTGCCCAGATACTCATGAAAATATAAGCTAAAGGCACATGTGATTGGTTAAGGGGTTACTGGGCAAGAATAATAAATGTATCGTAATCACAGTCATCCTTAATATTTCCTGGGAGCAGACAGAGGGAAATCACGGAGATTTACTCCGGTGTTGGACTTAATACTTCAAATTAAAAACTGAGACGATTTTTGCAAGGTAAGAACGTTCTTTAACATGTGTTGTCTATATTTTCTATTGAAAGTCAAAAGATTTTAGTTACGCAACATTTATTTGTAGTAATAATGCTAAGCTGCTGAGGGTTTTTTGATATATTGGACGGTGTTGCCATGGCGATAAATTAAACGGTACAAATATCAACTGAAATGTAAAAATGCTAGAAAACGTCAAAATTCCCTCAGGCTGCCCTGCCAACAACGCTATGGAAAAATCGTGGACACTCTGATGTGGTTGAAATAGGCGGCAACATTCGTTCAGAATGTTTTGTTAACTATATTTAAAGAGGCCTCAAAACATCCAGACATGTCGAGCGGTAACTTTTTGATGACATATCTCAAGTAGCGCGTATATCCTCATGAAATATTTTAATCTATTATTATATAATATTATATAAACCATAATAACCGCTTCATCAACTCACCTAGCACACCCAAAATTTCAGACACCTTTGTCCACGCATCGTTTTTAACATTTTACTTATATCCCTGCAAGCAAACAGGGACGGATCAAATATTACGGGAAAACCCGCCATGGCAATAATCAGTTTCTCCTCCATTTTGCCTTCGAACTAATGTTTGGTGGGAACCAAAGTTTACACTGTTGTGTTCTCTAGACTTTGCTAGAGCGGAGCACTTCTATATTCCAATAGGTTGCCGCTGAACCGTGTCACAGCTCATTACCATAATGTTGCCCGCGACTTGAACTTTGCTCTTTTATATCGAACAGTGTTGCCATGGCGAGCTGACAAATTAACGTAAAAAAATGGAAAAAGGAAAAGTCTCATATCTTCTGCATGCAGATAATTAGAAATATCAAAATTGAGCCAATTTTGGGATGGGATATATGGGAGCCACCAACTAGCGGAAGGAAGTGTGTCACTTTTAACAGACGTTGACGACATCCCTATTATGTTCGCCTGAATTGCTTCCAAAAAAAAAAAAATACAGATTAATGTCAAGGCATTGCACATTTTAAATTCTGAAGGGTTTCTTGATATCTTAAATTTTGTTGGCATGGCAACGCATAAAACGTAGTCATTTATTTTTGTGCATATTCACGTGTTTTGTGGTATTTGGCATAATTTAACTTTATATAAAATGTAATAAATATGTTTATTAACATTAGACTTTAAATAAAATATAGTAAAAATATCAACTGAAATTTAAAAATACAAGAAAACCATTGTTTAATCCATCGTCTATTAATTATCTGTGGCAATTACAAGAAATGTCCAATAGAGGGCATCCAAGCTCACTTGCTGAATGGATTTTCAACTGGTCGGAGTCCAGAATGGGCGGGGACTGAGTTTATGAGTTGGTTGAGGTCGTTTGCAGTCGAATCTCATAAAAAAATGCAAACAATGTGTCCCCACTCAATATATACATCAACTGAGGTGCGGATGCAATCTTTAAAAACCTTTAACCCTTTCCAGCCGGAGCTTTAAAAATTTGGGAACAATTCTTCCCATGGTTCCTACCACAGTGTCTTCGCCGTCCAATCACCGATTTTATTTCTGAAATCTGCCCAGATACCCATGACAGAATAAGCTAAAGGCACATGTGATTGGTTAAGGGGTTTCTGGGCAAGAATAATAAATGTATCGTAATCACAGTCATCCTTCATTTTTCCTGGGAGGAGACAGAGGGAAATCACTGGAGATTTACTCCGGTGTTGGACTTACTACTTCAAATAAAAACTGAAGCGATTTTTGCAAGGTAAGAACGTTCTTTAACATGTGTTGTCTATATTTTCTATTGAAAGTCAAAAGGTTTTAGTTACTGAAACATTTATTTGTAGTAATAATGCTAAGTTGCTGAGGGTTTTCTGATATATTGAACGGTGTTGCCATGGCGATAAATAAAACCTAGTACAAATATCAACTGAAATGTAAAAATGCAAGAAAACGTCAAAATTCGCTCAGGCTGCCCTGCCAAAAACGCTATGGAAAAATCGTGGACACTCTGACGTAGTTGAAATAGGCGGCAACATTCGTTCAGAATGCTTGGTTTTGTTAACTACATTTAAAGGGGCCTCAAAACATCCAGACATGTCGAGCGGTAACTTTTTGACGACATATCACAAGTAGCGTATATCCTCATGAAATATTTTAATCTATTATTATATAATGGCAAATCCAAAATTTCAGACACCTTTGTCCACGCATCGTTTTTAACATTTTATTTATATCCCTGTAAGCAAACAGGGACAGATCAAATATTACGGGAAAACCCGCCATGGCAATAATTAGTTTCTCCTCCATTTTGGCTTCGAACTAATGTTTGGTGGGAACCAAAGTTTACACTGTTGTGTTCTCTAGACTTCGCTAGAGCGGAGCACTACTATATTCCAATAGGTTGCCGCCGAACCGTGTCAGCTCATTACCATAATGTTGCCCGTACTTGAAATTTGCTCTTTTATATCGAACAGTGTTGCCATGGCGAGCGACAAAGTAACATAAAAAAATGGAAAAAGGAAAAGTCTCATATCTTCTGCGTGCAGATAATTAAAAATATCAAAATTGATCTAAAAGTTTGTCCTTGCGGGCTGATCACTTTGATGTGACTATTGTGGGTCACGGTCGTAGCGCCACCAACTGGCGGAAGGAAGTGTCACTTTTAACAGACGTTGACGACGTCCCTATTATGTTCGCCTGAATTGCTTCCAAAAAAAAAAAAAAAATAGATGTCAAGGCATTGCACATTTTAAATTCTGAAGGGTTTCTTGATATCTTAAATTTTGTTGGCATGGCAACGCATGAAACGTAGTCATTTATTTTTGTGCATATTCACGTGTTTTATGGTATTTGGCATAATTTAACTTTATATAAAATGTAATAAATATGTTTATTAACATTAGACTTTAAATAAAATATAGTAAAAAATATAATTTTTAAATAAAATATAGTAAAAATATCAACTGAAATGTAAAAATATAAGAAAACCCATGTTTAATCCATTGTCTATTAATTATCTGTGGCAATTACAAGAAATGTCCAATAGAGGGCATCCAAGCTCACTTGTTAAATGATTTTCAACATGTCTGAATCCAGAATGGGCGGGGACTGAGTTCATGAGTTGGTTGAGGTCTTTTGCAGTTGAATCTCAAAAAAATGCAAACAATGTGTCCCCACTCAATATATACCAATTACCAATCACCAATTTTATTTCTGAAATCTGCCCTACTCATGACAATATAAGCTAAAGGCACATGTGATTGGTTAAGGGGTTACTGGGCAAGAATAATAAATGTATCATCATCACAGTCGTCCGTGATTTCCCCTCTGTCTCCTCCCAGGAGAAATCACGGGAGATTTACTCTGGTGTTGGACTTTCTACTTCAAATTAAAAACTGAGGCGATTTTTGCAAGGTAAGAATGTTATTTAACATGTGTTGTCTATATTTTCTATTGAAAGTCAAAAGGTTTTAGTTACTGAAACATTTATTTGTAGTAATAATGCTAGTTATTTCTAGAAAAAATGCAGGTCACCGGTAATTATTTTGGATCTATTGCATCGCTCACTTTGAACGTAGATGTTGAATACACTGCAAAATTTTAAAACGTGAATAGACCTTTGGACGCTTGCAAATTGTCCCGTTTGACCGCTTTGTCGATTACAAGCAGGAGCGAGAGACGCAAAATAATGGCATTTGCGTTTCGGATTAACGGGTTTATGAAGGTTTATACGTGTAACATCGTAAATAACGTAAAATGCGCTTCCCTGCACACGCTCACACTAACCTCAACAGTCAGGTGCTAAATGCACGAGCAGAGAGAGAGATGATTTTGACTCGCGCAGATTCTGCTGTTTTAAGTGAGTGTATATATGAATGTGTATGTATTGTTTGTTTCTATTTCTCATATGACTGATGGATGCAGAATGGACTCTTCGGCGCCACCTAGATCATGGGCATGTTCAGGGGCTATCTAGCACATCCCTTTTGAGGTACAGTTACCAAACTTTGTACACACATAGATCTCATCAAGCCGGACAACTTTCGCACTCACAGTCATAGGTTCTGCCCAAAAGGAAGTTGGCCATTTTGGATTGTTTGAAAAAGGCATACTGAGGAATTGGAAATACTCCTCCCAGGGATTTAATGGTACAGGCACCAAATGAGGGCGACATCATGCAAAGACATTGACGATACTAGTTGCTGAGGGTTTTCTGATATATTGAGCGGTGTTGCCATGGCGATAAATAAAACATAGTACAAATATCAACTGAAATGTAAAAATGCTAGAAAACGTCAAAATTCGCTCAGGCTGCCCTGCCAACAACGCTATGGAAAAATCGTGGACACTCTGGCGTAGTTGAAATCAAACAATGTTTCCCCACTCAATATATACATCAACTGAGGTGCGGATGCAATCTTTAAGAACCTTTAACCCTTTCCAGCCGGAGCGTTCAAATTTGGGAACAATTCTTCCCATGGTTCCTGTCTCCGTGTCTTCGCCGTCCAATCACCGATTTTATTTCTGAAATCTGCCCAGATACTCATGAAAATATAAGCTAAAGGCACATGTGATTGGTTAAGGGGTTACTGGGCAAGAATAATAAATGTATCGTAATCACAGTCATCCTTAATATTTCCTGGGAGCAGACAGAGGGAAATCACGGGAGATTTACTCCGGTGTTGGACTTAATACTTCAAATTAAAAACTGAGACGATTTTTGCAAGGTAAGAACGTTCTTTAACATGTGTTGTCTATATTTTCTATTGAAAGTCAAAAGATTTTAGTTACGCAACATTTATTTGTAGTAATAATGCTAAGCTGCTGAGGGTTTTTTGATATATTGGACGGTGTTGCCATGGCGATAAATTAAACGGTACAAATATCAACTGAAATGTAAAAATGCTAGAAAACGTCAAAATTCCCTCAGGCTGCCCTGCCAACAACGCTATGGAAAAATCGTGGACACTCTGATGTGGTTGAAATAGGCGGCAACATTCGTTCAGAATGTTTTGTTAACTATATTTAAAGAGGCCTCAAAACATCCAGACATGTCGAGCGGTAACTTTTTGATGACATATCTCAAGTAGCCGTATATCCTCATGAAATATTTTAATCTATTATTATATAATATTATATAAACCATAATAACCGCTTCATCAACTCACCTAGCACACCCAAAATTTCAGACACCTTTGTCCACGCATCGTTTTTAACATTTTACTTATATCCCTGCAAGCAAACAGGGACGGATCAAATATTACGGAAAACCCGCCATGGCAATAATCAGTTTCTCCTCCATTTTGCCTTCGAACTAATGTTTGGTGGGAACCAAAGTTTACACTGTTGTGTTCTCTAGACTTTGCTAGAGCGGAGCACTTCTATATTCCAATAGGTTGCCGCTGAACCGTGTCACAGCTCATTACCATAATGTTGCCCGCACTTGAACTTTGCTCTTTTATATCGAACAGTGTTGCCATGGCGAGCGACAAATTAACGTAAAAAAATGGAAAAAGGAAAAGTCTCATATCTTCTGCATGCAGATAATTAGAAATATCAAAATTGAGCCAATTTTGGGATGGGATATATGGGAGCCACCAACTAGCGGAAGGAAGTGTGTCACTTTTAACAGACGTTGACGACATCCCTATTATGTTCAGCCTGAATTGCTTCCAAAAAAAAAAAATACAGATTAATGTCAAGGCATTGCACATTTTAAATTCTGAAGGGTTTCTTGATATCTTAAATTTTGTTGGCATGGCAACGCATAAAACGTAGTCATTTATTTTTGTGCATATTCACGTGTTTTGTGGTATTTGGCATAATTTAACTTTATATAAAATGTAATAAATATGTTTATTAACATTAGACTTTAAATAAAATATAGTAAAAATATCAACTGAAATTTAAAAATACAAGAAAACCATTGTTTAATCCATCGTCTATTAATTATCTGTGGCAATTACAAGAAATGTCCAATAGAGGGCATCCAAGCTCACTTGCTGAATGGATTTTCAACTGGTCGGAGTCCAGAATGGGCGGGGACTGAGTTTATGAGTTGGTTGAGGTCGTTTGCAGTCGAATCTCATAAAAAAATGCAAACAATGTGTCCCCACTCAATATATACATCAACTGAGGTGCGGATGCAATCTTTAAAAACCTTTAACCCTTTCCAGCCGGAGCTTTAAAAATTTGGGAACAATTCTTCCCATGGTTCCTACCACAGTGTCTTCGCCGATCCAATCACCGATTTTATTTCTGAAATCTGCCCAGATACCCATGACAGAATAAGCTAAAGGCACATGTGATTGGTTAAGGGGTTTCTGGGCAAGAATAATAAATGTATCGTAATCACAGTCATCCTTCATTTTTCCTGGGAGGAGACAGAGGGAAATCACTGGAGATTTACTCCGGTGTTGGACTTACTACTTCAAATAAAAACTGAAGCGATTTTTGCAAGGTAAGAACGTTCTTTAACATGTGTTGTCTATATTTTCTATTGAAAGTCAAAAGGTTTTAGTTACTGAAACATTTATTTGTAGTAATAATGCTAAGTTGCTGAGGGTTTTCTGATATATTGAACGGTGTTGCCATGGCGATAAATAAAACCTAGTACAAATATCAACTGAAATGTAAAAATGCAAGAAAACGTCAAAATTCGCTCAGGCTGCCCTGCCAAAAACGCTATGGAAAAATCGTGGACACTCTGACGTAGTTGAAATAGGCGGCAACATTCGTTCAGAATGCTTGGTTTTGTTAACTACATTTAAAGGGGCCTCAAAACATCCAGACATGTCGAGCGGTAACTTTTGACGACATATCACAAGTAGCGTATATCCTCATGAAATATTTTAATCTATTATTATATAATGGCAAATCCAAAATTTCAGACACCTTTGTCCACGCATCGTTTTTAACATTTTATTTATATCCCTGTAAGCAAACAGGGACAGATCAAATATTACGGAAAACCCGCCATGGCAATAATTAGTTTCTCCTCCATTTTGGCTTGGAACTAATGTTTGGTGGGAACCAAAGTTTACACTGTTGTGTTCTCTAGACTTCGCTAGAGCGGAGCACTACTATATTCCAATAGGTTGCCGCCGAACCGTGTCAGCTCATTACCATAATGTTGCCCGTACTTGAAATTTGCTCTTTTATATCGAACAGTGTTGCCATGGCGAGCGACAAAGTAACATAAAAAAATGGAAAAAGGAAAAGTCTCATATCTTCTGCGTGCAGATAATTAAAAATATCAAAATTGATCTAAAAGTTTGTCCTTGCGGGCTGATCACTTTGATGTGACTATTGTGGGTCACGGTCGTAGCGCCACCAACTGGCGGAAGGAAGTGTCACTTTTAACAGACGTTGACGACGTCCCTATTATGTTCAGCCTGAATTGCTTCCAAAAAAAAATAAAAAATAGATGTCAAGGCATTGCACATTTTAAATTCTGAAGGGTTTCTTGATATCTTAAATTTTGTTGGCATGGCAACGCATGAAACGTAGTCATTTATTTTTGTGCATATTCACGTGTTTTATGGTATTTGGCATAATTTAACTTTATATAAAATGTAATAAATATGTTTATTAACATTAGACTTTAAATAAAATATAGTAAAAAATATAATTTTTAAATAAAATATAGTAAAAATATCAACTGAAATGTAAAAATATAAGAAAACCCATGTTTAATCCATTGTCTATTAATTATCTGTGGCAATTACAAGAAATGTCCAATAGAGGGCATCCAAGCTCACTTGTTAAATGATTTTCAACATGTCTGAATCCAGAATGGGCGGGGACTGAGTTCATGAGTTGGTTGAGGTCTTTTGCAGTTGAATCTCAAAAAAATGCAAACAATGTGTCCCCACTCAATATATACCAATTACCAATCACCAATTTTATTTCTGAAATCTGCCCTACTCATGACAATATAAGCTAAAGGCACATGTGATTGGTTAAGGGGTTACTGGGCAAGAATAATAAATGTATCATCATCACAGTCGATCCGTGATTTCCCCTCTGTCTCCTCCCAGGAGAAATCACGGGAGATTTACTCTGGTGTTGGACTTTCTACTTCAAATTAAAAACTGAGGCGATTTTTGCAAGGTAAGAATGTTATTTAACATGTGTTGTCTATATTTTCTATTGAAAGTCAAAAGGTTTTAGTTACTGAAACATTTATTTGTAGTAATAATGCTAGTTATTTCTAGAAAAAATGCAGGTCACCGGTAATTATTTTGGATCTATTGCATCGCTCACTTTGAACGTAGATGTTGAATACACTGCAAAATTTTAAAGCGTGAATAGACCTTTGGACGCTTGCAAATTGTCCCGTTTGACCGCTTTGTCGATTACAAGCAGGAGCGAGAGACGCAAAATAATGGCATTTGCGTTTCGGATTAACGGGTTTATGAAGGTTTATACGTGTAACATCGTAAATAACGTAAAATGCGCTTCCCTGCACACGCTCACACTAACCTCAACAGTCAGGTGCTAAATGCACGAGCGAGAGAGAGATGATTTTGACTCGCGCAGATTCTGCTGTTTTAAGTGAGTGTATATATGAATGTGTATGTATTGTTTGTTTCTATTTCTCATATGACTGATGGATGCAGAATGGACTCTTCGAGCCACCTAGATCATGGGCATGTTCAGGGGCTATCTAGCACATCCCTTTTGAGGTACAGTTACCAAACTTTGTACACACATAGATCTCATCAAGCCGGACAACTTTCGCACTCACAGTCATAGGTTCTGCCCAAAAGGAAGTTGGCCATTTTGGATTGTTTGAAAAAGGCATACTGAGGAATTGGAAATACTCCTCCCAGGGATTTAATGGTACAGGCACCAAATGAGGGCTGACATCATGCAAAGACATTGACGATACTAGTTGCTGAGGGTTTTCTGATATATTGAACGGTGTTGCCATGGCGATAAATAAAACATAGTACAAATATCAACTGAAATGTAAAAATGCTAGAAAACGTCAAAATTAGCTCAGGCTGCCCTGCCAACAACGCTATGGAAAAATCGTGGACACTCTGGCGTAGTTGAAATCAAACAATGTTTCCCCACTCAATATATACATCAACTGAGGTGCGGATGCAATCTTTAAGAACCTTTAACCCTTTCCAGCCGGAGCGTTCAAATTTGGGAACAATTCTTCCCATGGTTCCTGTCTCCGTGTCTTCGCCGTCCAATCACCGATTTTATTTCTGAAATCTGCCCAGATACTCATGAAAATATAAGCTAAAGGCACATGTGATTGGTTAAGGGGTTACTGGGCAAGAATAATAAATGTATCGTAATCACAGTCATCCTTAATATTTCCTGGGAGCAGACAGAGGGAAATCACGGGAGATTTACTCCGGTGTTGGACTTAATACTTCAAATTAAAAACTGAGGCGATTTTTGCAAGGTAAGAACGTTCTTTAACATGTGTTGTCTATATTTTCTATTGAAAGTCAAAAGATTTTAGTTACGCAACATTTATTTGTAGTAATAATGCTAAGCTGCTGAGGGTTTTTTGATATATTGGACGGTGTTGCCATGGCGATAAATTAAACGGTACAAATATCAACTGAAATGTAAAAATGCTAGAAAACGTCAAAATTCCCTCAGGCTGCCCTGCCAACAACGCTATGGAAAAATCGTGGACACTCTGATGTGGTTGAAATAGGCGGCAACATTCGTTCAGAATGTTTTGTTAACTATATTTAAAGAGGCCTCAAAACATCCAGACATGTCGAGCGGTAACTTTTTGATGACATATCTCAAGTAGCTGTATATCCTCATGAAATATTTTAATCTATTATTATATAATATTATATAAACCATAATAACCGCTTCATCAACTCACCTAGCACACCCAAAATTTCAGACACCTTTGTCCACGCATCGTTTTTAACATTTTACTTATATCCCTGCAAGCAAACAGGGACGGATCAAATATTACGGGAAAACCCGCCATGGCAATAATCAGTTTCTCCTCCATTTTGCCTTCGAACTAATGTTTGGTGGGAACCAAAGTTTACACTGTTGTGTTCTCTAGACTTTGCTAGAGCGGAGCACTTCTATATTCCAATAGGTTGCCGCTGAACCGTGTCACAGCTCATTACCATAATGTTGCCCGCACTTGAACTTTGCTCTTTTATATCGAACAGTGTTGCCATGGCGAAGCGACAAATTAACGTAAAAAAATGGAAAAAGGAAAAGTCTCATATCTTCTGCATGCAGATAATTAGAAATATCAAAATTGAGCCAAAAGTTTGTCCTTCCGGGCTGATCACTTTGATTGTGGGTCACGGTCGTAGTGCCACCAACTGGCGGAAGGAAGTGTGTCACGTTTAACAGACGTTGACAAATCCCTATTATGTTCGCCTGAATTGCTTCCAAAAAAAAATACAGATTAATGTCAAGGCATTGCACATTTTAAATTCTGAAGGGTTTCTTGATAGCTTAAATTTTGTTGGCATGGCAATGCATAAAATGTAGTCATTTATTTTTGTGCATATTCATGTGTTTTGTGGTATTTGGCATAATTTAACTTTATATAAAATGTAATAAATATGTTTATTAACATTAAACTTTAAATAAAATATAGTAAAAATATAAATTGAAATGTAAAAATACAAGAAAAAACATGTTTAATCCACTGTCTATTAATTATCTGTAGTAATTACAAGAAATGTCCAATAGAGGGCATCCAAGCTCACGTGTTGAATGATTTTCAACAGGTCTGAGTCCAGAATGGGCGGGGACTGAGTTCAGGAGTTGGTTGAGGTCTTTTGCAGTCGAATCTCATAAAAAAAAAATGCAAACAATGTGTCCCCACTCAATATATATACATCAACTGAGGTGCGGATGCAATCTTTAAGAACCTTTAACCCTTTCCAGCCGGAGCGTTCAAATTTGGGAACAATTCTTCCCATGGTTCCTGTCTCCTTGTCTTCGCCGTCCAATCACCGATTTTATTTCTGAAATCTGCCCAGATACTCATGACAATATACGCTAAAGGCACATGTGATTGGTTAAGGGGTTACTGGGCAAGAATAATAAATTTTTTTCTGGGAGGAGACAGGGGAAATCACGGGAGATTTACTCCGGTGTTGGACTTACTACTTCAAATTAAAAACTGAGACGATTTTTGCAAGGTAAGAGCGTTCTTTAACATGTGTTGTCTATATTTTCTATTGAAAGTCAAAAGGTTTTAGGTACGAAACATTTATTTGTAGTAATAATGCTAGTTATTTCTAGAAAATATGCAGGTCACCGGTAATTATTTTGGATCCATTGCATATTGGACCTCTCTCTTTGAACGTAGATGTTGAATACACTGCAAAATATTAAAACGTGAAAAGACCTTTGCACGTTTGCAAATTGTCCCGTTTGACAGCTTTGTCGATTACAAACAGGAGCAAGAGACGCAAAAAAAAATGGCATTTTTTTTCTATTTCTCAAATGACTTATACTCGCAGTAACACTAACACGGTTACTCTTTATATTTTGGGTATGGCTGGCCATTCTCGCACTGGTCCCAAGTCAGCTAGAAAGTGTAAACGCTTCCCTGACTCTGTTTCTGATCCCTTGTACTCTGACATCTATTTCACAGGCACCATAACCTCTCCCGTTTAAGACTAGCCGTCCATTCGGTATTGAGCTAGATAGCTTGTGCGGTCAACCTCCAATATGATGTGAGAAACTGACTTTTTCATGCTGTTTTTACTGAGACATCACCTTGCATTATTGGCGATAGAAACAATAGAGCTATCCATGCAGATCAACACTTTTTGCACAAAACCCGATTAGAGGTCGACCGATTAATCGGCCGTTTTTTTTGCATTTTTTAACATAATCAGCATCGGCCAATATCCAAGTATATCAAGCCGATTATTAGGCAGGCGCATCTGTGGGCAGCCTATTGTTGTTGTGGAACATGTATGATGCACGCTGCCCCTAGAGTCATTTTCCAGCAGAGTGAGCAGACCTCTTCCAGTGCCTAAGGAAGGATCTAAGTTCCTTGGAGAAAACGGTAAGGATTAAATTTGTATAAATCCTTTATATTTAATTAAAAACTTTTGATATGTTACTGCCAACTTCAAGAAAAAACGCGATAGGCGACATGACGTTCGGCTACTTTGGATATTGATAGCGTAGTTGAAGTTGCATTATCACAGCAGAAGGGTTGCTATCATGTCACAATAAGTAAGCAAGAATTTTGCAATTACAGACAATGAATCTGAGACTTTTATTTGTTCTGTTTGTGTGTCTTATATTTGAGAGGGTTGTCACTCAATGCAGAGAAATAAGTAATAAAAAGATACCAACGCACTATAGGCTATTGAAGGACTGGCTTTGGTAAGCTCGGACATTACCGGTTCTGCTGTCGGTACTGGAGAAATTAAGAAAATACATTATTGCTATAAAGAGAAAGTTATTTTATCTCGCCAGCCATTTCTATGTATAATAATATGAAACCATTTGTCTGATGCAATTTAGCTATTCGCAGACAGAGAGAGAGAGCTCTCTCTCATGCGGTGCCACAGCGAGCACAACACGAGCCCTGCTTAATGAGTGACAGAACTAAACATTCAAATGTAGCCTGGTTACACTTTAGATCTGTGATATTAGTCTGATTTTTTTTTAGATTTCATCTCCCAAAGATTCTAAAAATATTTATACATAAGCCGCGTTCTGTCTAGCACAACTTCCTTCCCTTCACAGCGGTGCATTGACATTTCTCCCTAATACTCAAACTTAACGTCAGAATCAGCACGATCGGTGATTGTTGTAAAATGCAGTCTAGCTACTGTTGCTAAATTGCGGGATGCGTTTAATAATAAAAAGAGCGCAAGAGATACCGTTCCCAAGGCGGCGCGCACTCCGAAACAGACCTCAACGAGACAAGCAAAGTGTAGGCTACTTTGGGTTTCATGTGCGAGTCTAAACGATCAACTATACACAAAAATTTCAAACGACCGGCTTGGAGATTCACTTAAACACAGTTTCTGTCTTAAATGGATGTAGTTATGGAAATAGTTGGGATAAAATATGGTGACTCAGGAGCCTATTAGACTCGGTCTTAAGGGGGAAGCAGTCTAATAAACATGCTGACGATGGAGCCATTACTGCGAATCAAACAACAAAAGGCAAAGAGAAAATCACTTACAGCTCTTGAATGAATAACTTCTGCATTAATAAGCATTAATCTATGATAAACTATGCAGTGTTATTTTACAATTGATTAATTTATTAGATTTCTTTTTAGACCACACCTGAACAGTAATGTTAGTAGACCTTCCTGAAATTAAATCACTGTGCCTATATAACGTTTATCTTTGTGTAATTGTTTATCTTTTGTTTATCTTTGTTTAAAAATATATATATATATATATATATATATATATATATATATAACAAAAAGAACCGTTAAGAATACCGTTAAAGTACCGGATCGATAAGCACTATCGGTAAGAGCAGTAATACCATTAAAACCTTAACGATACCCATCCCTAGTTATGCCTGTGCTTCTCTTGGATGCTCTGAATATTGGATTACGTGTCTGGATTGCCCCTTAATTAAAGCTTTTAATTAATTAGATCTCAACCTTCGTGTCTCAGAGCAGTTCGTAACACCTGCTTTGTTTATTTAATATATTTGTTATACATTATTTATACAATATGTTTTTACATTAAACATTTTTAATTTAAGTGTACAAGTGCAGATTGGTCAAGTGTTCAATGAATGTATTTGTTGAGAAATTTTGTCTAAAGTAATTATTTGTGTTACATTTTATCTTTCAAATAAAAGGTTGAAATAAGAGGTTAAAAACAAGCACATATTGGGCAAATATCAGCCCAAATAAATCTGCAGCATTAATCGGCCATCGGCCGACCCGGATTTCAAAAGATCGGCATCGGCCTGAAAAAAAAACAATATCGGGAATGCATATTTGCGCAGCCCACGGGGCCAGCTGTGTGCCAGCACGTCTCCATCGAGGGGAGCTCCCATCAAGGCACACCAGAGCGGGCAGTGGGAGGATCCCCGGGAGGTGAACAGGTCTACCTGTGCCTTGCCGAATTGACACCAAATCAGCTGGAGTACGCGTCCTTCAGGTCTATCGCCCCAAACCAATCTTGAAGCCGGATGCATGTCAAAATGTGCTTTTGCGTCAGCATCTTGCACTGGAGTCTGTGTAAGGCACGGTTCAGAACTCACAGGTACAGGATTGGCCACAACCCACTGCTCTTCTTGGGAAAAAACCTTGCCTCACCTTGGCAGGAGGGACGGGCTCTATCGCACCCTTCTGCAGAAGGACCACAATCTCCACCCACAGGACGGCGGCGCACTCATCCTTCATTGACGTGAAGTGAACGCCGCGGAACTAGGGTTGGTGCCATTCGAATTTAATTGCATAGCCGAGTCGGATGGTTCTGGCCAACCAGCGTGACAGGGTTGGATAGTGATAGTTCCTACACTCACAGTAGCTTGCCTACACCTGCATTGGCAGTTCACGTGTAACAGTTCAGCCATGTGGCATTTTGTATAGGGACCCCTAGTGTAGAGTGACAGAAGGGGTACGTCTCGGTTACTGTCGTAACCTCCATTCCCTGATGGAGGGAACGAGACATTGTGTCCCCTCTTGCCACAGGCTGTACCTACACAGCTGTAATGGTCGGGACCTTGTCTCGGCTCCTCACTTCAAAACCTGAATGAATTCGCATTCCAGCTCCCTTTTATACCCGTATGCCAATCCTCCATCAGGGAACTGGTGTTACGACAGTATTTGTCTCCGACCCTACTAGATTTATGATTTGCCTCCACAGAATTATTAATTCCATTTCTAAATTCTCAGGCTACAGAGTCAATTGGTCTAAATCCAAAGCTGTGGCTCTGACAGCGTATTTCCCGGTCGGCTTTTCAACCATGCACCTTCCAGTGGCCCAAACAGGGCATTAAGTATTTGGGCATCTTATTCCCAGCAAATTTGTGTGATTTAGTTAGTCAGTTTTGACCCTTTAATAAAAAGCTTTGAGTGATGTGGGCAGGTTGGCTTCATTACATTTATCTATGATTGGGAAGGTTAAATGTTATTTAAATGAATTGCATTCCAAAATTCAATTACCTGCTACAATCACTCCCTGTAGATGTCCCCATCTCTTATTTCAAGCAATTTGATAGCATAGCGAAGTCCTTCATTTGGAATGGTAAATGTCCCAGATTACATTTCAGTAAATTGCATATGCCGATTGACAAAGGTGGGCTAGGCCTACCTAAGATTTTATTTAGAATTCAGTCTCAGACATTTGGCTCATTGGTGGCTTCCTCCTGAGAGATCCCCTCCCTGGTTTTGTATTGAACAGGAAGTTCTTGCCCCTATTTCGCCATTGCAAAGCCTTTATCAAACAAATCTGAAAAGTTACACCCTGTTGTCTTGCATTTGCACTCATATGGTCAAAAGTGTCCAAAGAGTTAAATTCTGACATTTATTTAAATGTTGCCTCGAGCATATGGCTGAACCCCAAATAATATTTTACTGCGGAGGTTGAAGGGGTGGGGGGGTCAGCCTTTCAGTGCTCAGACCATACGCTGCACACTGCATCAAATTGGCAAACAAGACGACAAGCAGACGAAGGACATGGATTACTGGAACCATGTCCTGTGGTCTGATGAAACCAAGATAAACTTTTTTGGTTCAGATGGCGATAAATACGGTCTACAAGTAAAATCCCATTCACTTACATTGGCTGAGAAAAGACTCTCCCTCTACTGGAGTAACTGTCTACCAAATGCACCTCTACTGGAGCAATCTCTCTAATGGAGCAATTCTGTCTACTAGCGGGTGGAGCTCCAGACTTGGATGACAGATGAATTTTGCTTGCGTCTGCACGAAGGTATGTCAATTGTGTGTTTTAATGCTTACCAGTTTGAACATTCAAGCGATTTTACACTATTCAACTCACCAAATGGCAAAACAACTCAAATAAATGTTTGCGTAGCACAGGCGAGATCATTTTTGCTTGCATCTTCACGAAGGTTTGTTGGTTGTATGCGTTTAAATGCTTGCCAGTTTAAATATTCAAGCGATTTTACACCATTCGCACAGTCTGATAACATAAATTTGATAGCATTATTTTACCGTAAAAACCCTTAAAACAACAGTAAAGTACACAAACACTAAACGGTAAATCACTGTTTACACTACAGATGCATGCTGTTAGAACTGTTTTTCCCATTGTGTTTAACAATAAATCACAATGATATGTCAACAAGAATATGTGTGCACCTCTATGAAAAGAAATAATTTTACGCCTGCCCTGGTCTCTCTCATTAATTAGATTACATGACTTTATGATTCGTTATTATTAAATTGATATAACATGCAATGTGTGACATGTTTTACAGTCTTTATTTTATTGTCCATATGCATCGTATTGCATATGGTAATGCATCATTAATAAAATGTTGAAAAGAATAATTTTATGTGTTGAAGCTCAGGCTTTATTTTCTTATTGGATTTTTAGTTGTCCAATATGTGCCACGACGCTGCATAATATAAAGAAACCATATTTTTATTAGGCATTTTATGTTTTAAAGTTATTGCCTTTAGACTTGTCTAATCAGCGCTCGAGACGTGTTCTCGCTCCTTTTGAACTTGAACTGGCGGTATTTCTGGAACAGACAGCAAGCAAGCATCAATACACCGACCACGGCGAGCTGCTGAAATGACTTTTTTCTCCACTCGAAATCAGTCTGGTAAGCACAAATAAACGAATTCTCTAAAGTTGAATTTCAATAATTGTTTTAGTTATTTGAATACAGCTTTTGTGTTTATTTTATTTTCATATCTTCCACATTAGACCTGTTGGCTGTCTAGATGGTAACTTTTATCCTTTTAATATATAAACTCACATTGGAAATAAACTAATTCGCTCTGATGTCTTTTATTTGAAACGTTTGTAACACATATACTTTTAAGTAGAGATGAGAATCGGACAGGAATTTGCATAATATGTACCTGTGAAAGAGACATTGAAGTGTCTGTTAAATTCAGAGGTTTGGAAGAATTGCATTTTGATGGACCTGCCAAAAAAAAAAACTATACTGATCTTTGTGATTGCACAGATGGCCAAATACTGAAGTGCAGAGATTTCCCTCAAGACAACCAAAGCTTGAATGAATAAAATTGTGTCATATAAAAAAAATTAAGGTATAGTTCACCCAAAAATAAAAATGTATACACAATTGACTTCCAGGAAAACAATACTATGGGAGTCAATGGTGCCTCACAACTGTTTGGTTATAAACATTCTTCAAAATAACTTCCTTTGTGTTCAGCAGTACAAAGATATTTATTCAGGTTTGGAACAACATGAGGGTGAGTAAATGACAGAAGTTTCATTTTTTTGGGTTAACTAGGGAAGTTACAGTTAATTCAGTTACATCGTCAGAATGGCTGGTGGTGAATGGTTTTAATATATTTTGGAGCTTTAATCTCATTGTGCTGACAGACATTTTATTGTTTGCTTTTGTCTGTAGGCTCTTCCTGCTACACATCAAAACTGCTCATGCTGAGTATCGACCAAAAGATTACAACTCCATGCACAATGCAGAGATGAATGTAGAATTGTGCGATGTTTGGCAGTTACTACGGTTTTAACATTCTTTGTTTTCTTTTGAACTGGGTTCTACTCTGGAGTTCATGCAAAGGTAGGCATTAAACCATTTTTTTAAATGAAATTTGTGGTAACACTAAAGGAAGGTCCCATTTGTTAACATTAGGTAATGTACAAACTAACAATGGGAATTACATACTAACATGAACTAACAATGGGAGTTACATTTGTAACAGTATTTAATCTTTGTTTTTGTAAGAAAAATACAGTCGATCATGTTAGTTAACAGCACATTAACTAATGTTGAAAGTAACGTTAATTCTATAAATTGTCATTAATTTACTGTCCTTCGGAACATGGGAGATATTTGTCACTCCATTGGCAGCTATGTGACTACCACTTTCAAGGTCCAGAAAGGTAGTAAAAACATCATTAAAAGTAATCCATGTGACTCCAGTGGATTAACCTCAATTTATGAAGCATCGCGATTGCTTCGTTTGTGCAAAAGAGCATAATTTATGGGTCTATAAACTTATTAAAAAAAAAATGATTATTCACACAATGTCTGCTCTCGCATCCATACAACACACGTGTCATGATGCTCTCATTAACAAGTGTTACAGATCAATATTTTTGTAAATAAAGTGGTAAATTGTTTTTTGCCCAAACAAAGCACTCATGTTGCTTCATAAAATTGAAGTTAAACCACTGGAGTCACATGATTGCTTTAATGTCTTGTACTTGAAAGTGGTATTTGCATAGCTGTCGATGGAGTGACAGAAAGCTCTCAGGTTTCATTAAATTCTTCATTTGTGTCCCGAAGATGAACTGAAGTCTTGCGCGTTTGGAACGATTTGAGGGTGAGTAATTGTTAACTTATTGTAAAGTGTTACAGAAATGGTAAAAATTCCACCCAAAAATTAAAATTCTGTCATTACCCAGCAAACATTGGTTCGACGGCAACGTCGTGTCCCTGGCCAAAACTAGTTGCAGTAGGACGACATAAATCAGTAAAAATTTTACAACGAACACTTCCTAAAAATGCATTCAGATACGTTTCATAACTTTAATTTTGGAACTACTTTTCAACCATGATGAGACGTGTCAGAGGGACGTCTTTTCAATGGTCATTAAATGTCCAAATGGTTGCTGGGTATTTACTCTCAAGAGGTTCCCAACCGATTTCTTCAGCTGAACACAAGATATTTTGAAAAATATGGGTTACCAGACATTTTCTAGTCCCTATTGACTTCCATAGTCATTTTTTCCCATACTATGGAAGTCAATGGGCACCAGTAACTCTTTAGTAACACGTTCAACAGAAGAAATTCATACATGTTTGGAACTGTAATCAGTGTATATTTATGAGCAACAAATTCAGTCATTCAATTATCTTTTTAAGGTGCTTCTTCAGCATAAACCCAGAGAAGGGCACCAAAGTTGAAGAGGAAAAACAAACAGCTCCCAGTGAACCCCTGAGTCCTTACACTCATAGCAGACCTTGCTGATCATGAATGGAGAGCAGTTTAAGGTTGGACAAAAACTTTGACAGATGTCTGAAGATTAAGTTGGCACTGAGAATGTTTTACAACCTTGTTATCTGGATTTACACTGAAAGATGCTTGAACTTTGAATGTCGAAAAACGACTTAAATGTGAGTCCTGTCCTCTTAGAAACTGATTGTACTTTTGGTACTATTACCAGTAATTATTTGATTTTTTTTTGGTATTGTTATGCTTTTCATGGCCTTTCAATTTATATATTAAAATGTTCCTACAGGAAGTTGTTTTGTGCATCTGAGATTGTAAAAAGCATTATGTTAATGCTTTCCAAGCTTTTGGTTCATGATTAATCCATTCTGTTAATAGAGTGGTGTGCAGTCTTGTTCAGGTTATTTAGTGTGTGGCTTTCTGGTAAAGATTGCAATTATTCAAAATGTTTGTTCTGCAAGTTGAAGCCAACAGGGAGTACATTATTTTACTGCTGTTTTAAGAATATGGTTGTCCAAAGTATGTATTTACTATGTAAACTTGTGGTATTTAAAAAAAAAAAAAAAGGGTATGAAAAGCAAATTATGGCAACCAAAACTGCAAGTTTTACAGTAAATTTTACAGTTCACTTTTAGTATACCGTAAAAAGAATGTTCACCGTATTTTTTACGGTAGATTTCTGGCAACCACAGCTGCCCGTTTACCGTAAATTTTATGGGATTTATTTTAGTGTATGGAAGGGGTGATCAACCCTGCTCCTGGAGAGCTACCTTCCTGCAGAGTTTAGCTCCAACACACCTGTCTGTCATTTTCAAGTAATCCTAAACACCTTGATAAGCTGTTTCAGGTGTGTTTGATTAGGGTTGGATCTAAACTCTGCAGGATGGTAGCTCTCCAGGAGCAGGGTTGGTCACCTCTGCCGTAGTAGGTCTGGTCGGGGAATTCCTCCGCTAAATTTGCAGACCAGAGGGCTAGGGAGGAGTCATCCAGGGAGCAGAGTTAGTGGGGTCTCCTGGGATAATGATCACCTCAGTGGAGGGGTAAGGTGCTAGATGCAAATTCTGTCTGCCAATTTATCATTGGCCTTTTCTCAAGTTCAGAGATGCACGATGTTCTCAAGAGAGACCCCTGCGTCGAAGTGAGCGACAGACGGGGAATTATTAGACCTCATTTTATCAAGTGACAGTTGAAGTTAAAGTTTCCAAGATGTGTGCTGCTAGTATTTATTTTTTCATAAATAATATAATTTGTTATTACTATTATTTAAGACTAGCTACACTGACGTAAAAGTGGTAATGAGGAGCCTTTCCTCCTGTGTTATATGCATGTTCTGTTTGAAAGGCTCATAAGTAAATATTCTCTAAGTTTTAAAAGGGGAGAGAAAACTTCCTGTCGCTTTTGTTGTTGACATCAACAACAAAAATATAGTTCTTGATGCATGTCATTGTACTTTAAAAACATGAACAAATCTATGCAATATAAAACGGAAATGCGACTCAGGATACGTTAAATACAGGTTACGTTTTTACTATGGAAATCAAGTGGAGACCCACCAATGTAAAATCTGGGTCCTGAAGCAAAACCAGTTGAGAACCACTGAGTTAAAAAGTACAGACAGGAGCAGTCTGGCTGCACTGTCACACACACAATATATGTTAATTATTAATAATCATAGGACACTACTTTAAAAGCTCACACAGCTGATGTCATTTTTCCATTTAGTAGTTAATTTAACATGCTATGCAAACATGCAAATTAACATGTGTAACACTGTTAAGGATGGGCAAGGAGGAGGCGAGAACCGGCTTGTCAACAAATCATAATTTTAATGAAAACTTAAACCAAAAGCATAAGCATACACACACACACACGACGGACATGCCCATAATATTCTCTCTCTCGAACAATCATCACCGGCCGCCTTGATCCCTCACGCGCCTCATCAGGCCGATTGGGGACCGGGCGTGATATTCCGGCCCGCCCCCTCCGCTCCACACTCCTCCCGGCGTAATCTCAGGCCAGGGTGCCACCGGCATGACGTACACCCCCCCCCACCCCCCATCCCTGGGGCGGGGTGTATCTTGTGTCCCGTGTGGTCATCCCGCCTTCCTCGACCTGGGAGGAGACAGGGGGGGAAAACAACAAAAAAAAAAAAATAGGCGAGGGAAAAGGCCAACACGGTGCGAGAGAGTGAGAAGCAGCTCACTCACCGGTTCTCTGATGTACCGTCGCGTGGTCCTCGAACACTCCACTCTCTTTGGCGGACGACAGCCGCTCCTCTCCGGGCGAACCGGAGTCAACTCTCCGACCCCCAGCGGACAGAACGCCCCTCCGCTTTTCTGGCGGCACCTGGGGACATTCCTCCGCCCCTGGCAGCGGCCCTACCACTCCAGGCAATCGGGGAATTACTTCCCTCCTTCCCTCACGGACGGTGGTCTTCACTCGACCCCCTCCGCATTTCTGGGGGATGGCAGGGCACTCCTCCACCCCTGGCAGCGGCTCAATCGCTCCAGGAGGTCGGGGAATCCAGTCCCCACTCGCCCCGCGGGCAGTCGGGCTACTCAGTCACCCGGCAGATGGCAGTGTCGAGGTCTCTGCGACGGGCATCCCTCCTCCTTCCCGGGCTTCGGCACCAATGTAACACTGTTAAGGATGGGCAAGGAGGAGGCGAGAACCGGCTTGTCAACATAAATCATAATTTTAATGAAAACTTAAACCAAAAGCATAAACACACACACACACGACGGACATGCCCATAATTCTCTCTCGAACCATCGTCACCGGCCGCCTTTATCCCTCACGCGCCTCATAAGGCAGATTGGGGACCGAACGCGAGATATTCCGGCCCCGCCCCCCTCCGCTCCACAACATGCTTTAGTTATTTAGCATGTTATAGTTACAAGCTATTTTTTATCATGTTTATAATTCGGTTTATTATTAAATTTCGGTTAGCTTTATTAACTTTTACACATACTTCAATTTAAATAATTTTTCAAGATTAAATAATAAAGATTTAGTTTAACGCCCCCAAAAAAACCCTTCTGTTTTCACTCCTTTAAGGGTCATTGTAACTGATAATAATAGTAGTGTAATTCCATGAAACATATTAGTTTCATCTCTCCATTTTCTGAGACGTTATGTACCGTGAAAATCTCATTCTGTTGCAACCCTAGTTGTAAGGTTGCAAGAGCTATGGTGAGCTAGTCACCTAAAATGCTATATTGAATCATTTCAAAACTTGTAAACTTTTACTGTATCTGCATTGTTTTACTTATGTAAGGGGGTCTTTAGCCTACCTACTGTATTTTCACATGGCCGACATTCTACAAATGTCATCGCAAACTCATGACGTCATAACTGCTGTTTTTCCCATAGAGAAAGAGATCCTTATGGATTAAAAAACCTGAGATGTTCTGCATGATTGAGCAACTGATTAATTAAACCGGAAATGAGGGCTGATTTTTACTTCAAGCAAATTGGTAAGTGCTGTTTGCATTGTTATAGCAACATCAGGAGTTTTCTAAGGGTAAATTAGGATACCCGAGCATTCAGCGACGGATCAAGTTTTGAAAAGTAACCATGTACCCTGACGAAACAATTTATTGCAAGCAAAATTTTAAAATCGCAATTATTAGATGAGAGCTTTTTCTTGGTATTAGACCTCCATGTTTCTGGCTTTCATGCCTGGCCGGGTTTTTAAAATGTCTATTGGTTTATTAGTTGACTGCCACATAATGAATGATATTGGCATATGGTGTCATATTCATTGTGAAACAGTATTCTTAATAGCATGAGTCGCACCGAAGGCCTAGACTTAATGCACAGGCCGCCACTGCAGGGCACAAAGTAACACTTTTTGGTTTTCTAAGTTTGTGTAAATTCACTTGGGGTTTAAAAGTATTTTTCGTTTTCCACAATAATTTGTGAAAATTATAGTGGAAATTACGCATGTCTGGTACAAATAGGTGGTCTTGCTTTATGAATACAGCTTTTACATTTTTCACCATCTACCTGGAGAAAAGGAAAGTGAAATGTTACAACATGTAACAGGTGTGGGGCACATTGTAACAGGACCATATTGCAGTGCAAAATCCCCCTCTAGCTGTGACAGTAACCCAGACTCAAAGATGGTGATGAACCCATCTTTGGTATTTATTGGAACAAACACCGATAGCAATTAGCAAGAGAGTAAAAAAATTAGCAAATCGATTCAGGAACAGACAACAGTACTTGATGGTGGTTATTGTATTTGCTGGAGAATCACACTAAGGGAAGGAGATGCAGAAGAGGAGACTTGGAATAAACTTAATAAGCGGTTAAGTAAGTCTGCATACTGCGATGATACCAGATGAAGAATGAAGGAAGAGTGGAAGGTTATAAAGAGGAGCTGATTGACATTGTGATTGGAGGCAGCTGAGGGTGATTAGTAGGTGGGATTGGGAAGGTCAGGTGGATCCGTGATACCAACAAATGTATCTGATCTAATTAAAATAAACAGAAAATAAACTAAACTATTGTCAATAAAATTAATTAACTTTGTCATGTATAATATAGCAGTAAATTTGACACTTGACAATGAATAGCCTACGAAGCCACCACTTTCCCCTACTTCAGTTTTGGTGTTTTTCCCTGCAGGAGACGGCACTTTTTCACAATTTACAAACGGAATAACCATAATTATAATTTTTTTTAGTATTCCTACATCGCGGACTTCAGCCGCACCAAATATGAGAGGGAAATAAAGTTTGGACATTCGGTGTGCTACACTATGAATGAAAAATTATTTTATCACGCCAGGTTGGTGAAATTAAAATTAGCCGATCATTTTTTTATTTATTTTTAAACGGAGATGTTAAATTCATATAAAATCTCATTACTTGCAAATGCCAGAAGATTAATCACACAACCACCCAGACTATTTCATAAAGAACATAAGCAGATTAAAAAAAATCCAGGTCGCAATACAAATACTGGGATGGTAGCGGCAAAGAGTCAGCGATGCACAGCACACGTTGAACTCAACAAGTGAACTAGTCCCATTCAATTCATTCACGCTATAATCACTGCGCACCCAATACATCCATACAACATTACATAGAATAATTTAAAACACTTCCCTTGTCCTGGATCGGCAAGACCACTCCCTGGGGGTATGAAGTGCAGGAGAGGGTGATTCCCAGCGGCCAACGAAGTCACACATGTCCTTTGGCTGTGTCTGATACCAATAAAGGCCACTATCAGGTTTCTCCCAAGGTTATTTTTCTCCATTAATCAACATCTTATGGAGTTTTGTGTTCCTCGCCACAGTCGCTTTCAGCTTGCTCACTGGGGGTTATTAATAGAATTATTATTTAATTACTTGTTTTTTTTAACACGAAAACAATCGTATTTTATCTAATTACACGACGATGATGATGATGATGATGATTCATCGACATTAGTTTTATCGTCTGTTAATGCCTGATCTTCTGTAAAGCTGCTTTGAGACGATGCGTGTTGTGAAAGGCGCTATACAAATAAAATGGACTTGACTCCTTTCCGCCACAACACCCAGGTGGAGGCAATCAAGTCCGGCTGCTCTCATAGCCAATCTTGCATTTGCACATTTCTCCCAATTAGAGACAGCATTCCACACGTCACAATATTTTTTTTTATCAGAAAAACATCCTGAGCCACACAGTGCTGTGAATGTGTTTTTTAAACCGTGTATTAGTGTAAATTGCAAAACTCAAAATACACTGTAGATGTGTGCAAGTAAGTGGGAGTGCACTGACTTGAAAAATCAACAAACGACTGAGTTTTTCCTACAGCCTGCTGTCCAAACTGAGATAATAAACGAATTTTGTCCTGGGTGCTACTGCACTTAAAATTTGTTAACTCATTCTTACCCACAATGCAATCTGATTCGATGTACTCTCTCCCATAGACATATGTCTATGCTATATAGACACATTCTTTTTGGATTTTATGTTAAAGACAAGAATCTAATGAATGCATGTTTTTGTATAAACCTTCTTTTATATATTGGAAAGTTTCATATCCATAAATGTAAATATATGAAAAGTAAACCCCACTTTAGCTTTTTCAAAGAATTGAAGATGTATTTAAATACAATTTCAACTTCTGTTAACAAGAAAGCAATGAAAACATCCAGAATTTGTGCCATGTTTAATATTCTCTCTTAATGTTTTTTTCTTTTGTGCCCGCTTCTTTCTTTGTTTTTCTTCTCTTACTCTCTTTTCTTTTTAGACTATTGTTGAATATATTTACATTTCTTTCACATTTCCTCTCTTAATGTATTCTGAACCATAATTTCTCTTTTGTTTTGAAAGATTGTTTATATTTCTTGTATGTATCGTCTTGTTCTGTTTGATAATATTGCAATTTAAAAAAAATAAAAAATGTCTATGCTCTCTCCAATCCCTATTTCCCATAATCCAACGCGGAGACGGCGGCTGAGTGCAAAAAAAAAATGCAAATGGCGGATGCAAACGCTAGAGGCGGCAACTTTTACAAATGTAAGTAACAATTCGTCCCCTTGGAATTATAAGGTTCTATCTGCGTTCTGAGCAGTTTTGAGATATTGAGCTTTAAAGATTTTGCATTACATATAGGAAAATTTATATGGGGAACAAGTTTCTTTCAAACATGAAAATAACAGGGACCCTATATGTATTCTAAATATACAATATCAAAATCCTCTCAAATTTGTAAATGGGGATTTTTGGAATGGGTCAAATGCAGATAGAACCTTATAATTCTAAAAAAACACACTTTTCGCTTAGAATTATAAGGTTCTATCTGCCAAAACATTATTTGAACATTAAATATAAAATGAATGTTGTAACAATGTCTCAATATGTGTTAGAAAGTACAATGTTATCCTTTATAATGACATTTATTTAATATTTTTAGCACTTTCATGCATTTAGGACATTTCAATTTAAGCAAGGTAGGTCTAAATATTTTGTCCAGAGCAGTTAATTTTTGGTACCAATTTGTTGAGTAATTACATTATTGCAGAAATTGTTACTTTAATTTTTCTTTTGTTTAGACAGAAAGCAGCTACTGTAATATGTCTGAGCAGGACTTTATTCCACCTAAAGTGGGCCAGGTAAAATGGCTTTCTCTCTAGACATCAGTATGGCTGAAATAACATGGTAACGTTTATTGTTGTAATTAAGACCCCATGAATTCAGTTGTTGACTATTTGACCTTTAATGCTTAATATTGTAAAAATTAAGACATTTTAAGACTTTAAAATCTGCAAGAAAACAGACATGCTTCAGCAAATTAATTCATTAAGTTTAATATACATTGAAAAATTATACACTGACTATATAAAAAAATCACAAACTCATTTTTTAAAACACAGAACTATAATACTCCCTGTGACTCATTTTTTAAAACACAGACTTATAATACTCTCTATCTGCTAGTGCCATGAATTTAAACATGGACTTAATGTCACTCATCTTCGCCTCTGAGATGATGCTCTGTTTGGGGAGTACCCTTGGTTTGGGTAAAATGGATGTAAATGTCTACTTTAACTCTTGGCTCTGCATGTGATTTTGTGTAATGAAGAGTATATGGACACTGATCAAACACAAGCTGTGACACTTCAAAAAATGGAACCTGTTTGTACTGAAACAGCTTGGAACATGCCTGAAAGGCATAGAAATCTATTCTCTTCATCTGTATGATTTCATATGGGTTGTTCCTGTTCACCTTCAGTAAAATGCGCAAGAAAGACAGTAGTGAATAGAATTCAGACACTGCCATTGCCTTTTCAATATGGCTGTGCATCTCCTGCACTGCGGAGTGGCCTGGAGTAGAGTATTTCATTGTCGATCTTGAGGTTTCTTAAAAATTTTGCGTTGCGTGCCATTATCCTCTCAGATATTTTGTTTCTGCGATCTTTTCTGTATTCAAGGAAAAAGCCGGCGACACGACATATAAAGTTGATCCTGATTGGTCCTCTTCTTTTCATTCAAAGTGCTGATTGGCTAACGCAGATAGAACCTTATAGAGCCAAGTTAGAGTTCGACTTTGTAGATAGAACTGTTTTGTTTTTTCAATAAAAAGTCCCAGAATGTACACAACTTAAAAAAAAAACATCACATAATGTAAATAAGTTGTCACAGAATAAGAATATGTGAATAACTCAATTTTGACAAAAATGTCAGATAGAACCTTATAATTCCAAGGGGACGAATTGTATTAATACAAATAAATATAACGAAGTAAAATTATACATATTGATGGATTAATTTATGATTGGCCACTAACTCCGCTTAAATGCATTTTTTGACTCGGAACTAGTATTTTTACGGTCGAGATTTCACGCAGCAAATGATAATTTGTTTGATTGTTCACATATATCAATTATCACATGTAACTACTGTATTCGCAAACACATATATGTACCGAAGATTTTCTATTGTTTTAAGGACGGATGAAGACGTAACACGTATCATAATGAGCCGGATGGCCAATGGGCATCTCTTCTCTGGATGCAGGAACGCAGCCCAGCTTGGATGGGAGTGAGTTTCAAGATAACTTTCCTCAGGAATTAGTAGAGTTAAGTTTCAGTTGATGTGTAATTAGTCATATTTTTGTTACATGCGCTACAGAACTGTTCTGAAAGAGTTGGGGTTGCTTGGTGTGGTAACCCCTGCCAAAGCTGCCAAAAAGTGGGAAAACTTGAAGAAAACATACAAGGTAAATCCATCTTCGTAATATATTCAGTGCTGTTCAAAAGTCATTAGGTGCTTCACAAAAACATTGTCTTAAGTTATTTTATTCTGCTTAGTTTTAATGGGAAATATACACTTTAGACTATAGTAGTATGCTCACTATCATGCATTGAATTACAGGAATAGCTCACCCAACAATGATCATCTTTAATAATTCTCTCATCATTCACTCACCCTTATGTCATCTCAAACTCCTATGACTTCCACAGAATTCAAACAAAGATATTTTAATGGAAATATGATGTCTGTTTGTTCACACAATGCAAGTGAATGGTGACAAAATCTTTTAGCTCCAAAAAGGACATAAAGGCAGCATTAAGGTAATACATATGACTCCAATGGTTAAAACTATGTCTTCTGAATGCTAGATAGTGTCAGGAAGTGTAATCAAACTTGAAATCTAGAGCTAATGTCAAGATTTAGAGTGAAAAGGAGTTATTTTTTTATTTATTTTTTGTCTGTTCTAATCAAAAAGCTATTAGAAAGTCTTATGCATAACCTTTTGCTGCCTTCATGCCTTGCATTGTATGGAGATAAACAGATCATATCTCTCAAATATTTATTTGTGCTCCATGGAAGAAAGTCTTACAAGTTTGAGACCACTTAATGGTGAGTAAATGCAAATTATAATTATTGGGTGAACTATTCTTTTAAAACCATACTGAACGACTTTATGCTGTCTGAGCCTTTATATATGAAAATGTATCATTCTTTTTCTAAATCATTTTAAAGAGCTAAGGAAGCCACCTACTGGAGTTGGGACTGAATCGGGGTAATCCACTGCAGGAACATGGTTGAGGCAATAGGTGAGAGGACATCCATCCAGCCTCCCATCCTAATTGCCTTATCAGAGGAAAACTCCATTGTTGCTGCTGTGAGTTCCCCTGATTCAGTACCAGAGGACCTAGAGCAGGCGGACATGAGAGGGAGTGGAGATGCAGGGTCAGCAAAGAGACAGAGAAGAGACTCTGTTCTGGATTTTTTAGAGATTGAGGCTGAGAGGGCAGAGGAGAGAATGAGAAAAGAAGAGATGAGGGAGGAGAGACTTCTCTCAATTCTTGAGAAAATTGTGGATAAAATTTAGTTACATTTAGAATAAAAAGTTTGATTTGAGTCATGTTTGTTCTTTTTATTTTACACGAGATGATTTATACCAACAAACACCCTACATCTTTATTCATAGTTTAACTATATAATAACTATGTTAGATTAGTAAATAGTAATTTATAGAAACAGATTTTATAAATAATCATGATGTTGTAGGGCTGGAGGAAGATCATAAAAATCTGGAGCAGAGACGGCTGCAGCTAAGTGGTCTCTTGTCTGTTCAGCACTCTGCGGGTCTATTATATGCTGGTCATCAGGGTCATCGTTGCTTAGTTGGTCTTCATCTGGCTCCGTGATGTCCCCATTTGTGATACAGATGTTGTGCAGCACAGCACAACAAGCTATGACCTCTGGAGCAAAGACTGGCTTAACCTCAAGGGCCTTGAAAACGATGGATCGCCATTGTGTTTTCAAACTGCCAAATGATCTCTCAATTATTGACCGAGCTTTTGCATGGTGGTAGTTGAAATGACGCTGACTTCCATTCTGGAGTGGCTCTCTGTATGTTGTAATAAGAGATTGGGTAGCTAAGGCAGGGGTAACCTCCATCTCCTAAAATGTGTATCCTCTGGTGGGTACAGTGCCTTAGTGTAGATTGGGCTGTTCTTGAGCGCTCTGGAGTCATGGATGGATCTGGGATAACCTACAAAAATGTCCAGGTATTTTCCTTGGTGGTCACAGAGTGCTTGTAGCTGGATGGAATAAAACGGCTTTCTGTTTAAGTAGCACATAGAATCAGCAGATGGTGGCTTGATTCTAATGTGACAACCATCAATGCTCCCAGCAACTGCACCAAAGACAGGACTGCCAGCCAGGTTTGCAAAGCCAGCACTGATTTCCTCAAGCTCCTGCAGAGATGGGAAGTGGATTACTCTCTGTTTGATCTGGAGGATCTTTTTTGTGACTTTGTTTGATCTGGAGGATCTTTTTTGTGACTTTGTGAACAATCATGTGCACTGTCGAACGGGGTATTTCAAATGCTCTGTAAACAACCCGGTAAGAAGTTGCACTTGCCAGCCAAAAAGTAAAGACCAAAATTTCAAGATCTTAGCCCCATCCATGGTCACGATCCTCACTGAGGGTCGTTATGAGGTAGGTCAGGGATTGTCTTGTAAGCCTAAAGTCTGGCCTCAGGTCACTTGTCCCATCCAGGTACAACCTGAGCACAGGCATTTGTGGTTTCAGGAGTTCAAGGAGTTGGGGTCCCAAACTAAAAATAATGACTTAAATTTGTTATCATTAAAATAATTTAATCTATATTGTAAGGCAATGTGTTATGGTAAAATATGTTAAATGTGTAAACCATTCTTCTGGATATTTAAAAAAATAAATATATATATATATATATAAAACATAAGATACACAAATAATCCAATGACAGCAGTGTATTATTAACATCAACTTTGAACACTATCTATTATTAGTTTATCTTATGTAGACAAAATACATTCAACTGTAAACTAAAAACTGAAGTCTAAGTTTAGTTTTTAAATATCCTGTAAGAAATTTTCCAGGAGTTTAATGGATCTATTCTAAAGTTATTTCGTTTTCAGCTGAATGTATATTGTTACCCAGCTAACAGGGAACTTTCCATGAACTTTCGCTAACATTCTGTAAATGTTATGATAAAACGTTCTAAAAAATAATGTTCATGGAACGTTCTTATGACGTTATAAGTGTTTGATAAACGTTCACATAACGTTCTAAAAAACTTTCTTAGAACAATGTTATTGGAAAGTCCATATGATGTTATGAAAAACTGAATGTTCTCATAATGTTGGGAGAAAACATTCTTAGAACAACATTCTTGAAACCTCCTTTTGATGTTATTAACAACAGAAGAATAGGGAAAAATATACTTTAAACAGAATTCGTGGAACATCCTCAAGATTTTTCGAATTACTGATAAACATTCTCATAAAGTTAAGAGAACATTCTTAGAATCTTTTATCCAAAGCGACTTACAAATGAGGAACATCACAAGTAATTTCTCGTAAGAGCTGGCCAAGAGAGTGTTGCAGTAGTCCAGTCTTGAAATGACAAGAGCTTGAACACAGAGCTGCACAGCATACTAGACAGGATGATGATGTTAAAAATAATTGTGTGTTTACATAGTTTGGGGGGAACCTTACAATGTTCTCGGAATGTCCTTTTAATCATCATTATTTAAAAGGTCATGCAGTGAACATGGTTTCATAATGTGACCTGACCTTGAGGTGATATATTAAACATGTTAACTTTCTTTCAGGGACATTCTCTGATTAAAATATTGTTGCTAGGAATTGTTAATTGACAATTCACATTATTCACATAAAAAAAATAAACTGTGTAAATACAAATTAAATGTAAAAAAAAATTTGTAAATAAAATGGAATGGCCATATGGAATGTTTTTGTCAGAAATATAAAATGCATTGAAATGAGAGAGAGAGAGAGAGAGAGAGAGAGCGAGCGAGCGTACTCTAAAGTCTCCCCGGAATTGAGGCAACTCTGCATAGAAGGAACTGAATTTTGTGACAATAAATGTAACAACAGGGTAATTACAAATATTATTTTACAGGCAGAACCCTGTAAAATGGAAATATGTGCTTAAGGAATTTGGTGCTCTAGAGATTAAGAAAATAAGGAAAAGTTCATTGTAATTTCCACTTCCTATACACACACTCCTTGTGTGTGTGTGTGTATATATATATATATATACACACACACACACACACTTTATCTAATTTTTTTTATATCCGTTTAACAAAATACACAATCACATAAAAAAAATTTTTTTGGTCTTATTTAACATTTAGAAGATCACCTCTTTAACCTTAGGAGGAAGTGGAAATTACAATGAACTTTTCCTTATTTTCTTAATCTCTAGAGCAATTTTTTTGGTCTTATTTAACATTTAGAAGATCACCTCTTTAACCTTAGCTACATATATGCTATATTCAAATAAATGGGTCTTAAACTGACACGTCTAAATTATCCGCGACTTCTCTTATAAAACAGCAGTTAAAAGTAAATTCAAAACGATTGTTTAATATATATTAAAGATTATCGGAAAGGCGTTCAAGTGATGAGCTGTTTCCTCACAAAAGCAGTTTATTCAGCATTCTGAAGCATGTCCATCCACACACATCCGTTCAAAAAGAACAGCTCACTAATCTTAATCTTAACCATTTCAGTTTGAGCGCGATTGCGCAGTTGCGGGCGAAAACAACAGTAGTTCAGTCTGATGATCATTGTATCAACAGGTAAATGTAAGGGCGGCTATACTTTTCCTAATCATTATGAACTATTTGTTTTGTTGATTACCAAGTTCACGGCTGTTTTACCTTAATGTGTATTTCATGTTTGAAAGTATATTTTACAAGTTTTTAGCAGGATAGTCTATTGTAAATCTAGCGTACATACTTTGTTATATTTAGTGCACTTCATTTGAATACCTATTCAGAGATTTAAAAATAAACATTATAGTTTTAGTTGGGGAATGACCCAAATTATTAAAAATAAATTAATTAATGTTGCAACGAGCCATAGACGGTAAGCATTTTTAAAAATGTTCCCGCCCACCTTATCAGGACTATTAATATTTGGGCTCCATTTTATGTTGGTGGTTTGCGCAGTTGTTTTTGTAAAACTGATTTTGCTAGACATTCTGCATATAGCAGATGTTTATTTTATTTTTTTATATTTCTAAATTAAAAGTTCAGTCTTTTTCATAAATACTGTAACATCCGTAGTAGTGAAATTACAATTTACCGAGAAACAATACAATTGCGCACTTTTTTTGGTAGAGAGAGATGGTGTGTCACCACAGTGACCCTCAGTTTATGTGTGTATTTAAATGTATGTGTAAGTGGTCTTCAGTTATTTAAACACTGTGGTCTTCAGCAGTTCTGATCTTGTTTTTGTATTTATTTTTATATTTGTTAAATTGTTCAACTAAATGTAATTAAAGATTAAGGTGTAGTTCTGTTTTTACACAACCTCTGTTTTGGCAATATTGTATTGTTTACAGTCATGCCAATAAAGCCACTTTGAATTTAATTTAATGGAGAGAGAGAGAGAAATATATAGAGAGGTGACAAAATAATTGATTTGTTCATCTTTATGGAATTTTTCTTTCAAAATCTCAATCCTGTACTCTTCAGTTAATAAAACGGCAATATACTGTATGAGTTTTGGAATTCTGTGCATGCCTTTAAGGTTAGGGCACAATAAGTGGGTCTCGACTAGGGCTGCACAATTAATCGAAATAAAATCGAAACCGCGATATGACCTTGTGCGATAAATAAATAAATAGTCTGCTCCCTTCAAAGTTTATTTGTGCTGATCTGCCCAGTCTATATTAAGTTAGAGCATTGTTGCAGTGTTTTCAGAGAGGCTCTGTGCTCCACAACTACCTCTCATACTTAAGAGTAACAGAAGTGCTCAGAGTTCTGTTCCGTCCTGCGTGAAGCGTTTTTTCATTATTATCTGCGGTAGCAGCATCTCCGTCCCAGCAAGGCACAGGTATCATAATAATAACGCAGAATACAAGATGGGGTATACAGGTGAAACTCGAAAAATTAGAATATCATGCAAAAGTTCATTAATTTCAGTAATTCAACTTAAAAGGTGAAACTAATATATTATATAGACTCATTACAAGCAAAGTAAGATATTTCAAGCCTTTATTTGATATAATTTTGATGATTATGGCTTACAGCTTATGAAAACCCCAAATTCAGAATCTCAGAAAATTAGAATATTACATTAAATCAATAAAAAACAAGGATTTTAAATACAGAAATGTCGGCCCTCTGAAAAGTATAATCATGCATATGTACTCAGTACTTGGTTTGGGCCCCTTTTGCATTAATTACTGCCTCAATGCAGCATGGCATGGATGCTATCAGCCTGTGGCACTGCTGAGGTGTTATGGAAGACCAAGATGCTTCAATAGCGGCTTTCAGCTCTTCTGCATTGTTTGGTCTCATGTCTCTCATCTTTCTCTTGGCAATGCCCCATAGATTCTCTATGGGGTTCAGGTCAGGCGAGTTTGCTGGCCAATCAAGCACAGTAATACCATGGTCATTGAACCAGGTTTTGGTACTTTTGGCAGTGTGGGCAGGTGCCAAGTCCTGCTGGAAAATGAAGTCATCATCTCCATAAAGCTTGTCTGCTGAAGGAAGCATGAAGTGCTCTAAAATGTCCCGGTAGACGGCTGCGTTGACTCTGGACTTAATAAAGCACAGTGGACCAACACCAGCCGATGACATGGCTCCCCAAACCAACACAGACTGTGGAAACTTCACACTGGACTTCAAGCATCTTGGATTGTGTGCCTCTCCATTCTTCCTCCAGACTCTGGGACCTTGGTTTCCAAATGAGATGCAAAATTTGCTCTCATCAGAAAAGAGGACTTTGGACCACTGAGCAACAGACCAGTTCTTTTTTCTTTAGCCCAGGTAAGACGTTTGACATTTGAAGCCCATGTCCAGGACCCGTCTGTGTGTGGTGGCTCTTGATGCAGTAACTCCAGCCTCAGTCCACTCCTTGTGAAGCTCCCCACACATTTGAATGGCCTTTTCCTGACAATCCTCTCCAGGCTACGGTCATCCCTGCTGCTTGTGCACCTTTTTCTTCCACACTTTTCCCTTCCACTTAACTTTCTATTAATGTGCTTTGATACAGCACTTTGAGAACATCCAACTTCTTTTGCAATTACCTTTTGAGGCTTTCCCTCCTTGTGGAGGGTGTCAATGATGGTTTTCTGCACAACTGTCAGGTCAGCAGTCTTCCCCATGATTGTGAATTCAACTGAACCAGACTGAGAGACCATTTAAAGGCTCAGGAACCCTTTGCAGGTGTTTAGCTGATTAGAGTGTGACACTTTGAGCCTACAATACTGAACCTTTTCACAATATTCTAATTTTCTGAGATTCTGAATTTGGGGTTTTCATAAGCTGTAAGCCATAATCATCAAAATTATATCAAATAAAGGCTTGAAATATCTTACTTTGCTTGTAATGAGTCTATATAATATATTAGTTTCACCTTTTAAGTTGAATTACTGAAATTAATGAACTTTTGCACGATATTCAAATTTTTCGAGTTTCACCTGTAATTCTAACATCTTTATTAAATTATTGCTGAGCAAACAGCATTAACAGTAACACATGTAGAGACCAGAAACATCTCTTCAGTCTCCTGTCATTTGTTTCCCTCACAAGAGAGCGTGTCGCCCTTATTACAGGGAACTAATGTTACCAACATCCAACAAAATGAAAAGGAAGGAACATACATATAATAAATCTATATCAAATATTTAGTTACTATAATATAGTGCATTGCTAAATTAAATATAATAAAATAATGAATACAAATAATTAAAATGCAGTGGTGACAAACTAATACACATTTTCACTTTAAATTTAATACACCAATGGTTTATCAGTTCAACTTCAGTTTGACATTAAGCCTCATTCTTTAGGACTATCTTATATACAGTAAAGAATAGTTTATATAAGCCTACTAGTTTTTAAGGCCTAGAATAAAGAGTAAAATTTATATTTTGTGTATACTGAATTATTGACTGACAGCAAACACTAGGCAACAACTATGGTTTTACTGACAGGGAAATTTATTTAACGGTGATATTGAGCAGAAAGCTTACATATAACCAGTTTTGACAGCTGCTGATTAAAAGTTAAATGATCAGCATCGATTGATGAGATGAAAAGAAAATTGGAGATTGGTATCGGATGTTAAAATCCTGATTGGAGCATCCCTAATATTCAAGTTGACTGTGTTTCAAAAACTAATGATGATGATGATTAGTGGGCTGAGATCCTGTCACAAAATGGACAAACAGGTACACGGTGGATGGTAACATTTGGATATGAAGAAGACTTTGTTTCACAGATTATATATTTGTTTGTTTGTGGTTGATCTGAAAAAAGGTCTCAGTTTGGTTCTTTTTAAGAGTGCTCAAGTGTGAAAACCCCAGTAGACTTTTTGCAGTTGAACATGTGGAAAACATTACCATCATAATCGCAGTTCAAATCGCAATACATTTCAAAATAATCACAATATGACTTTTTGTCCAAATCGTGCAGCCCTAGTCTCGACACTAATTTTTCATATTTATATTTTTTCTCTACAGTGATCCAGCCAAAAAGGAAGGATAATTGAGGAGTTTTTGTCCATACAATGTAAATCTGTGTGGTCCGAAACATTCAAGCTCCTAAAAGGATATTAAAGCAGAATAAAGGTAATCTATACGACTCAAGTAGTTTAATACCGAAGCAGTTTTGGCTGAGAGACCATTTCCTTATTCATTAGCAGTTTACTTGGCATGTTCATGAGAGAAGCTTGTTCACACTTGCACAGACCTTAATCCATGTGCAGAGCGCTGTCCATAAGTTTAGCTGATGTACACCTGCTCTGCGAGCTTCTCTCATGAACGCGCATAGGAGGCTGTCGATGTTAAGTTTCATTGCAACTAAGAAGTCACATATTGGGCTCACTACTAGCCCCGCTACTGTTGTAGGAGTTTATTCCATTTGAAGTCTACCCCAAGTGACCTAAGTAATACAGGCAGAGTTGGTTTTATTTAATTTTCTGTGAAGTCCAAGTGACCCAGGCAGTTGTCATAGAAGCACCCCATCACCACTGAGTCACTCAATTAATAAATAGAATAAAGGGCACCAGAAATATTTCTAGGCACCTGGGTATTTGAAAGTTCTCTCAAGCAACAGAATACTGTTTAGTAGTGTTTGAAGTCATGTTTAAAAGTAAAACATTATTTTTTAACTAATTACTACATTACAGTAACAGCGCTGCATACGTTACTGTGGAGACGACTGCTAGATCCGCAAAATATATTAAAATACATTCAGTATTATATTATATTGTTGTCGAACTTAGCGGCTGGATCTTTTAACAGAATACAGCGATTGGCAGATTATTGAGGCAATGCACGTTGGGAATGTGAACGCACACCTCGCCAGCCCATCCCCCACACTAACGTCTCTGACGCTGGTTAGCTGCTGAGGAGTCGGGCAACGCCATTTTCTCGTGGTTGCAAAAGTGTGTGCGAATTCGAGGAGCTGTTGGTGAGAAGTTGGAAAGTTTGTTCTAAACTGTTCGACGGGACATATTTCAACTGTTAGCTAGTTACTTTTATCTTTCGCGTGCGGCGGACACAACCGCGCTTAAACCCCCGCCCGGTGACTTTGACAGACATTTTTCGTCTGTTAGAGAGATTTGTCATCTGTTAGCTTGTTACTTTCCTCCCTGGCGCGCTTAAACACCTGCTCGGCGACGGACGACGCGTTTCCATCGGTCTACTGAATCTGGTGCATTTAAGTTAACGTTAGCGACCACATTGTATTTTGACACTGCTATTGATTGAAATAAAAAGTTAATTAATGGTTCAAATACAAAAACCGTAGCTACTGGATTTAACTCGTTTTATCTTGGTTCATAGCTGGGTCATTCTTCATTTGTGGTGGCAAGTGGTGTCCCTCTACTTTACAACAGTTGAAATGAACTGTAAATACCAATAAATTATAAAATGTTTTCATTTTTGTATTCTGTAGGATAAACACAATTTGTGCACTATTAATAGATAATTTTTAGTTTTAAAATACATATTTAATTGAGTTTGAGAGATTGTATTTATAACAAAATATGTATGTTCCCACCATATCTCAGAGAGATATCATGGAATTTAATTACAACAATATAACATTTTTAACAAAAAGAAGTGGTTATATGAATATAGTTTTTATTTAACATGTACAACTTTATTAAATTGTTTTAAAAAATACATATTTTGTAATATTCACGAAAAAAGTAGTGTTCCCCAAATTCATGTCTGTGGTGTTACATCAATGGATGTCGCCCCTTTAAGAAAAGGGGGAAATCTGTTTGGACTACTTCCTGTGTGTAAAGGTCATTGCAGGTGCTGGTTGATCTGAGGGGTGCATGGTGAGTACATTCTTTCTTATTCATTTTCTTAAAGTTAGCTAAATTCCTGACAATTTCATGTGTTGCACTTTATTAGTGTCTGTGGTGTTATGTTGATAACTTGCAGATTTTACATATTTTAATAAAAAATTTGATAAATGCATACTTATTAATATTTCTAGAATGTCCTCTGATCTTGAAATCATCATGATGGCAGCCTCCATTTTAGAAAAGTCTGGATTTAGGCTAATTTGTCTGTGGTGTTGCTGTCTGTGGTGTTACAGTCTTTCCTGGTAACACCACAGACTCTATAGTAACTCCACAGACAATATACCAGTAATGTTGTATTTTTAAATATAAAAATATTTAAGTTAGCACAGACCATTTTTCCTGCCTTTTTTTAATGTATATACAATAAAAAAAAAAAACAACTCTTCTTTGGCAAAAATAGGGTACAAGATGAACAATTAAACATTTATTTCAAAAATGATATTTAAATTATCAATGAAACTGAGTCCTTAAAGTAATTTATTTATTTATTAATTATTACCTAAAGTTGCATATGCCTGTTTATTTAGAATAAATCAAAATTTTACTTCAAATATTGGTAACACCATAGACATAAGTGTTTCACCAATGTTTGATTCAAATTATTTAAAAATATAAATGTTATTAAGCTTCAATTTTAATTGATATAGAATATTAAACTAATTTTAAATGCATAGCAATACATTTTATTAAAAGAAAACAAAAAAGCATTGTTACAATTTCTGCCTCTCATTAACCCCAATTGAAGAATGACCCAGCTCTCTAACAGGCTTTTCTATGATTAACTAACTTGTTTTGTGTTGCAGGTCTCAGGAAGAGATGCTTTGGAATTATTGTTCTTATAACTGTGAAAAGAGAGCACAGCTTTTTAAAAATGTTAGGCTCAAACATGGAAGAATGGAACAATTTCCTTGTTAACATCAGAAATGTTTATGTACATTCAAATCACTAAATGCACTAAAAGTACTGTTATTACACCAAAACTCCAGATCAGCAACCAAATGAATCTGGTACCAGTTAAGTTTTGCTTTCTGTTATGTGGGTTTGCTGTGTCATGTTCTGAGGCTGATTACTTTATTCACCTGCATACTGCACATTTAAAGTAAACCATAAAGTCAGGTGCCTTATAAATACTGTAACTTTAAAAGCAGTGTATATTCTAGCCTTTGCATGTGTATCAAGGTGCAGCGAAAAGAGCACAGAGGCATCTTTTAAAAAAAAAAAAAAAAAATATATATATATATACACTCACCTAAAGGATTATTAGGAACACCATATTAATACTGTGTTTGACCCCCTTTGGCCTTCAGAACTGCCTTAATTCTACGTGGCATTGATTCAACAAGGTGCTGAAAGCATTCTTTAGAAATGTTGGCCCATATTGATAGGATAGCATCTTGCAGTTGATGGCGATTTGTGGGATGCACATCCGGGGCACGAAGCTCCCGTTCCACCACATCCCAAAGATGCTCTATTGGGTTGAGATCTGGTGACTGTGGGGGCCATTTTAGTACAGTGAACTCATTGTCATGTTCAATAAACCAATTTGAAATGATTCGAGCTTTGTGACATGGTGCATTATCCTGCTGGAAGTAGCCATCAGAGGATGGGTACATGGTGGCCATAAAGGGATGGACATGGTCAGAAACAATGCTCAGGTAGGCCGTGGCATTTAAACGATGCCCAATTGGCACTAAGGGGCCTAAAGTGTGCCAAGAAAACATCCCCCACACCATTACACCACCACCACCACCAGCCTGCACAGTGGTAACAAGGCACGATGGATCCATGTTCTCATTCTGTTTACGCCAAATTCTGACTGTACCATCTGAATGTCTCAACAGAAATCGAGACTCATCAGACCAGGCAACATTTTTCCAGTCTTCAACGGTCCAATTTTGGTGAGCTCTTGCAAATTGTAGCCTCTTTTTCCTATTTGTAGTGGAGATGAGTGGTACCCGGTGGGTTCTTCTGCTGTTGTAGCCCATCCGCCTCAAGGTTGTGCGTGTTGTGGCTTCACAAATGCTTTGCTGCATACCTCGGTTGTAACGAGTGGTTATTTCAGGCAAAGTTTCTCTTCTATCAGCTTGAATCAGTCGGCCCATTCACCTCTGACCTCTAGCATCAACAAGGCATTTTCGCCCACAGGACTGCCGCATACTGGATGTTTTTCCCTTTTCACACCATTCTTTGTAAACCCTAGAAATGGTTGTGCGTGAAAATCCCAGTAACTGAGCAGATTGTGAAATACTCAGACCGGCCCGTCTGGCACCAACAACCATGCCACGCTCAAAATTGCTTAAATCACCTTTCTTTCCCATTCTGACATTCAGTTTGGAGTTCAGGTGATTGTCTTGACCAGGACCACACCCCTAAATGCATTGAAGCAACTGCCATGTGATTGGTTAATTAGATAATTGCATTAATGAGAAATTGAACAGGTGTTCCTAATAATCCTTTAGGTGAATGTATATACACACACACGCACATCTGGGAGTGGTTAACATTGTGTGCCCCAAATTATGTAGTGTTGGGTGTCATAGATGGGGTCATTTGACCATGGGCTTATACATGATTTGCTATGTTTTATGCTTCAGGTTTATTACGAGTTCAACAAAGTGGTGAGTAAAATTCTCAGACAGATCTTCTTTGATGCACTTGACCGTTTCTCTCCAAGCCTGATGGACCTCTTCAGGAAGAAGAAAGGCCTCACCGCCAAGCTTCTGTCTGAGCTTTTACGTTAGACAAAGGTGGGTTGACTTGTCTACGTAAGTCTAGTCCATTTTTTCCCTATCTCTGTTCATCTCCTTTGCCTTTCCTCTCTCTCCTTTCTTCTCATCTCTTCTTTTCTCTCCTTACCCCTCTTCTCTTGTCTCCATTCTTAAAGGGATATTTCACCCAAACATTCTGTCATCATTTACTCAGCCTCATGTCATTCCAAACCTGTATGACTATCTTCTGTGGAACACAAAAGAAGATATTTTGAGAAATGTCTCGTGTTTTTTTTGGTCCATACAATGCCAGTCAATGGGCACCAATGTTGTTTGGTTATCAACGTTCTTAAAGATGTCTTCTCTGTGTTCCACAGAAGAAAGTCATACAGGTTTGAAATGATACATGGGTGAGTAAATGATGACAGAAATAACATTTTTGGGTGAACTATCCCTTTAAATCTCTTCCTTTCATCTTCTGTCTCTTTTTTTCTCATTTTCATTTGTCTTCTCCACTTTGCTCTCCCCCTTTTCTTGTTTCAACTCTTCTTTCCTTTACCCTTTTGTCCTCTCCCTTTTCTTTCCTTTTGTGTCATCTATTTTTTTATTTTATTTATTTATTTTTTATTAACAGAAGCTCTTACAAGATGTTAATTGTGTGTAGGAAGGATCCACATTTTGATACATTGAAAGTCGTATTTAACAAAAGGAATATACACATGTATAACCCTACAAACACACCTTACAAGGATGATGATTTTCAATTTTAAACATCAGAAGATAAAACAAGAGAAGAAAAAAAAAAAATGCTAAGTAAATAAAATCAATACAAAACAAAAACACAAATATTGCACGAACTTACCCATCCCACCCCCCACCCTCTTCCCATGTATGGTTCTCAGTTTCCTTTCATTTATATATATCTAAACAGTCAATATACAGTTTATACATACCCCCATTTGTATACATACATACCTATGTAAATCTACACATTACTCACAACAAATGCATCAATGAGGAAGTTTCCAGAGAAGGCAGAATGTCTATGAAGCGGCCCCAGATTTCTCTAAAGGCTGCATGCTTCCCCCTCACATTATATAATATCTTTTCAGGTGTGCAGTAAGATATAAGCTCATTAATCCAATGTCTTACTGATGGTGAATTTTCAGATTTCCAGTTAATCAGAATACATTTTTTTACTGCAGTGCTCGCAAGTAAGATAAAGTATTTCTTGTAGTAGTTAGCATTAATAGAACTTGTGTCCCCCAGGATCCATAGTTTTGGGTCCTGTTCAATTTGACTTCCTATTACCCTTGAGGTTAATTCAGTGACACGTTTCCATAATTCTTCTATCATTGGGCAACTCCATAGCATGTGTATAAAATCACCATCAGTCACTTTACATCTCTGACATTTGGAGGAAATGCTGCTGTCAATTTTATGTAACCTGTAGGGGGTGTAGTATGTCCTATGGAATATATTAAATTGAATTTGCCTGTGTTTTGTGGAGGTTAGCGCAGTCTGTGCTTGTTCCAATAGATGACGCCAATCTGCCTCCTCATAAATACAGTCTAGATCTTTTTCCCATTTCCCTTTAGTAGATGTTTTATCATAAATCAGTAACTTTCCATTGATGATACCGTATATAGAAGATATTATTCCTTTTGCTGATCCGTGTAATTTGTTACATAGGTGGGTTTCAAGAGGAGTTTCTTTTGGGATATATGGGAATGTTTCTTTGGATTTCTCGTTAACCCAGTCTCTAATTTGTAGGAATTTGAAGAAACTATTTTTGGAAAGGCAAAATTTTTCATTTAGTTGTTGGAAGTTAGCAAATGTATCATCAACGTATAAGTCAGCAACTGTTTGGATTTCTCTTTCCTTCCATCCCCGCAACACTGATTCAGCTATGTGGTGTGAGAGGTTGGGATTACCCCACAAAGGTGCCCTTCTAAGAAAAGAAATATTTGTATCGATAAGTGAGTGAGATTCTTGCCAAGCAGCAAATGTGTTAAGTATTATTGAGTTGTTTGTGAGTGTGGCTAAACATTTTTTTGTGCCTATGAATGGAATATCCTTTAAAGGCATAGACTTCATCTCATGTTGTTCTGTTGGGACCCATCTAACCTCATTGTTCTCTGCATGCTGCCAGAGCCAAATCGATCTGTACTGTGAAGCAAGATAATAATTCCTAAAATTTGGTAAGTTGAGTCCTCCCCTTGAATATGGAGCCTGTAGAGAAATGAGTTTGACTGTAGGGTTTTTTTCTTTGCCATATAAACGGAGTTACAATTTTGTTAAGTTCTTTGAAGAAACTCTTGGGAACATTCATCGGGAGACATTGAAATAGATAAATAAACGTAGGTAAAATTTTCATTTTGATAGTATTAATTCTGCCTGTGAGAGACAATGGAAGATCAATCCATCTTTGAAGGTTAAGCTTGGTTTGTTCCAATAGTTTTATATAATTCTGTTTAAATATATGTTCATCCGATTTATCAATTTGTATACCCAAATATTTGAAACCAGTGCTGCACCATTTTAATGGGTCGGTGAGAGCTCTAATATTATTGTCCTGTGTATTTAGTGGTAAGATCTCGCTTTTAGTGTAATTTAATGTATATCCTGAGACTGCACTATATTCTTTGAGGCATTTTAATAGAGGGGGGACTGATGTTTGTGGATCAGTTATATATAATAGGAGATCATCTGCGTACAGAGGAAGTTTATGTTCATTTGTGCCAAATTTAATTCCTGCTATGGAGGTGTTAGAGCGGATGGCAATAGCTAATGGTTCAAGTGCAAAGAGCAGAGGGGAGCTTGGACATCCTTGCCTGCACCCTCTGGATAATGAGGAAAGTGTTAGATAGAATGTCATTTGTTAAAATATTAGCTTTGGGGGCATTAAAAAGTGTTTTAACATTGAGTGAATTTCTCTCCAAAGCCCATAGCCTCTAGAGTCCGAAATAAAAAGCTTGGTTCGATCCTGTCAACTGCTTTGTTTGCATCCATAGACATTATTAGCATAGGATTTTGATTTTTTTTTTAGCGGTGTTCAGTATGTGGAGCAGTCGTCGCACATTGTCTGCTCCATACCTGTTTTTAACAAAACCTGTTTGGTCAGCGTGTATTATCTTTAGTATAACGTCTTCCAGTCTGAGAGCAATTAGTTTGGATAGTATCTTATAGTCTGCGTTTAAGAGGTTGAGGGGTCTGTATGAGTCACATTTCTGTTTGTCCTTGCCCGGTTTTGGAAGCAGTGTGATTGTTGCGATTTCCAATGAGTCTGGTAATTTTTTATTTTCTAGAGCTTCTTTAATCATCTTCGTGAGTGGAGTTAATAATTTTTTTGAAAAGGCCTTATAATATTCGACAGGGAAGCCGTCTGGCCCAGGAGTCTTGTTATTTTGTAAAGAATTAATGGCTTGGAGTACCTCTGTTTCTGATATATCTGCATCAAGCATATCTCTATCCTCATCTTGCTATTTGGGAAGAGTTATTCCATCCATGAACCTTTTTGCTCCAATATTATCAGCATCCTGCCCAGTTTTATATACATTTTCGTAAAATTGTTTGAATTCTGCATTAATAGATGGCGAATTATCAAGGAGTCTGCCATCCTCTGTTAATATTGAGTGTATACATTTATCAGATGTTTCCTTTTTAATTTGCCAAGCCAAGAGTTTGCTTGTTTTGTTCCCGAATTCGTAATAGTGATATCTAGTTCTGGCCATAGCTGCTTCCTCTTTGCTAGTGCATAGATTATTATATTGCATCCTTGTTTTTGTTAGTGTGTTAAGGTGTTCTTCCTTTTTGGTGGCAATGTATTCCTGTTCCTGCTTTTTAATATCTCTTTCCAATTTGGTTAGTCTCTCTCTAATTTGTTTTACCTTGTGGGCACTGTATGATAAAATTTGACCTCTCATATAGGCTTTAAGAGCTTCCCAAATGTTGGCATGTGAAGAGGAATTTGTATTGGCATCAAGAAATATTTCAATATTAGTAGTCATATATGAAATAAACTCAGGGTCTTTCAACATGTAATTTTTGAATCTCCACCTGCGGGTTGTGGGCTGTGGAGTATCAGTCAACCAGGAGAATTTGATGGGATTATGATCTGAGAAGGTAGCTGCTAGATAGGAGCATTCTATCACTGTGGCTATCATAGCTAGTGGCACCAGGAACATGTTAATTCTAGAGTGTGTATTATGCATAGGTTAAAAGAAAGAGAAATCCCTCTGGTTTGGATAAAGATTTCGCCACACGTCAATTATGCCTATGTCTTTCATACCTTGGTTTAGTGCTATTGCCGCCTTTGATAGTGAAGATGTTTTGTGTAATGATCGATCCAAAAGAGGGTTTAAGACCAAGTTAAAGTCTCCACCCACAACACATTGAGCCCCAATTTTCGCCAGTTTCATAATCAGATTGTTAAAGAACAACGGGTCATCATAATTGGGCCTATATATATTCACTAAGGATATCTTGTTCCTATTTATTTCACAATCTACAAGCAAAAATCTGCTGTTTTTATCCTTTTCAACTGAATTTAATTTAAAGTTCAGATGTTTATTAATGAGCAAGGCGACACCTCTTGCTTTTGAGTAGGAAGAATAGAAAACATTACCCACCCAGTCTCTGCGCAGTTTAAATGTTCAGAGTCAGTGAGGTGGCTCTCTTGGATAAATATTCCTGGCCTTTTGTCTGGGGCTTCAAAGCACACAGAATATCTAAAATACACGTGTGTAAGCCTAGGTCGTTATCATTGCTACTGGGCTGCCAATTGTAGAGCCTTAACTTACTGGCAGGACCCGCACCCCGACAGTCCCTCAACTGATATCCCTTCATGGCCTATGATTGAGCAAGGTGCCTCAAATTCATCAATCTCCTCATTACTTTTTGCTGTCCCAGCGACATTTAAAGCCACAGTAGGATCCCATTTTATGATTAATAGTTCTCTTAGAATATGGCTTCAGATAAGGCATTTAAATTGCCAAATACCTCTTTTCTTGCTCCTGTCTGTCGTAACCATGCCTTTAAAACTTCACTATTAGACCCAGTGTTCACAGAAAAGGCTAGAAAAGGAATCCTTACCTTGAGAGATTTATATATTGACAATAATTTTGCCACATTCACTCAACTAACAGAGAAATATGACCTTCCTGCTTCACATTTCTTTAGATACCTACAAATTAGAAATGATGTTCGTTCCACTGTGCCAAATTTTGAAATATTATCAGCCGATAGTGAATTACATAAATTGCTTACTTGCGTTCCCAACATTCCAAAGTTAGTTACAAAATTTGTTGACTTCTTCACAAGTCAGTTAGATTTTTCCACTATTCATCTGAAAAACGTTTGGGAAGAGGAACTAGATGTTCAGCTCTCTGAGGAGGACTGGGAAAAATGTCTTAAAAATATATACACCTGTTCTATTAATGCCAGGCACCAACTTATTCAGTATAAGGTGTTGCACAGATTACACTACTCAAGGGTTAAACTTAATTCTTTCTATCCTACTATCTCCCCTCTCTGCAATAAGTGTGAGTCTACGGAGGGCTCTCTTGGTCATCTCTTCTGGGCATGCCCAAAACTGGGTGAATTCTGGTCAGAAGTTTTTCAGTTTCTTTCTGAAGCTTATGCTTGTGAGCTTCCCTTGGATCCTGCTATTGCCATTCTTGGCTGGTCTGCCTCTTTGCTGCGCCTTAATAATGCTACCCGACTGCCTATACAGTATGGTTTGATGATTGCCAAAAAATCTATACTCTGCGTGTGGAAGAAAAATTCGAAGCCACTATTCAAGTTTTGGTTGTCAGAACTTTCCTCCACTCTGCACGTGGAAAGACAAGAGAGAAATTTGAAGCCTCTTGGAGGCCTCTTTTCAATCACTTGTTAAAAATCAACAATGATGAAGCTATTAAATATGTTTTTCTATTCATTTTTTAAATTGTTTTTTTATAAGGATTTTATTGTTATTTCCATTGACCTCTTTAATGTAAAGATACCTATGTATATCTCATGTGGTCAAGTTGTACAATCTCACCTGGTTTATAATGTCTCACTAGGCAAACATCTGTTTTGACCTTCCTTGCCTGTGCCTGGTGATGTGGTTTTCTGCACATTTGAATCCAACTGAATGAGTTTTTTTTTTGTGTGTGTGTTTGTGTTTGGTTCTGTCCTGTGATTGTATTGTCTATTTGTCTGAAAACCTACAATAAATATAATAATAAAAAAAAACATTAAAGTAAAACCCCTGTAACAAAAACACATTAGGTAGGTAACTCTCTTAAACAACAGAGGTGGCTCCAGCAACTGCTGTAATGAAAAACTAACCACTCATAACAGTTTGTATATGAAAAAGTTTGCAATTTTACAATATTAGAGATAAGGCAGAAATATAAGTTGGTTAAATGAGGTGTGATCCCATTCTACCATTATAGTGTAAACCCCAACTTCACGTTCATTAGCCTGCACGCAGGGTCAACAGTTTATCATCAGCCATGGTCCCAATTATTTTGAACATTTGAATATAACAGGATTAGGCTATCATGTCGTAACTTGAATCACAACCCTTCTCATCAGTGTCTATAACGGTGGACTATGTACTGCAGACACTTTAGTTAGCTTTATGCTACTCGCTTGGGAGATCTTTCAAAAAGCGTTGCACTTCGGCTGGAGTGGAAAAAAACTTGACTGTTCCCAGATGTTTGATGCGAAGCTGAACTGGGAAAATCAGCGCGTATTCCATCTCCTTCTCTCACAGTATCTGCTTCACGTCACGGAACTCGTCTCTACTACGCTGCAGGTCTGCGCTGTAATCTGGATAAAACGATATCCTTTTGTTCTCGTATGTCATCTCTCCTTTACTTCTGGCCAGTCTAAGGGCTTTTTCTTTGTCTCTGAAGTTCAGGAATTTGGCGATGAGGGGCCGCGGTCTGTCAGACTTCTTCCCGATGCGGTGTGCTCTTTCCAGGGTGACATGTGAGGTGAAGTTTTCATTACCCAGGATTTGCGGTATAAACTTTTCTAAAAATCCTACAGTATCACGACCCTCTGCTTGTTCCGGCACCTTTATTATCCTAATGTTAGACCTCCTGCTGCGGTTTTCTAAGTCGTCAGTTTTGTCTTTGAGATTATCAGTTTCTCCATTTCATTCTCCAATATCTTTGATATTGTCTTCATTTGTCCTCACTCGTGTCTGTATCTCCTCTACCTGTTCCGCCGGTGTGGAGAGTGAGGACTCGATTTTCGTTAATGTTGTTTGTATGTCGGCTGTTTTCTTGTCAATATGCTTTGTGAGGTCGTCTTTAGTTTCTTGAATAGCGTCGAAGTTTGCTGAAGGATGTTTCCTTTTCCCCGTCCGCCATGTTTCTTGTGGTTACCGCGTGGAGTTGTCGCAAAGTTTGAGTTGTAGTTTTCTTTCTTTTCGAAGATCGTAGCTTGCCATATGTGTTCTTAATGGCTTTGCCTCTTGCGAACAAATTAAAGTGATGAGAGGTTAAATCAGGATAAAGGCGGATGCTAGGTACCACCACCGAGAGCTCACGAACACACGTCTGCTCTCCTCCGCTGCATCCGGTCTCCCCCTGTGTTATCTCCTCTTGTCCTGTCCTTTGACTTCACTGCAAATTTCCAGGACTGGAAAGTAAGGAATTCTGGGGATGTTTGAGAATTTAATTAATACATGTGAGTATCCTTAGCAAACTGTTGTACAATATGTGCACTATCTTCCAGACCACTGAGCCAACAGACAATAGCTGCCTTTGTCTTCGGGGACTGCCGGTCATTTTGGGGGATGATCCTTCTGCCGCCTTCAAGACCTGCTCCGTAAGTAATTAATTTGTTGTAAATGATGCAGGTACATAGTTATTTTGATTTATTTTCATTTTAAGCCATTAGTGAAGACTGTCTGCAACTAATTTTCAGAGTAATTTTATCAGCATTCAGTTTTTCCCAGACTTTTATTTATGGCCAAGCAAATTTTAACTAAATGCTTTTTTGAATATCTGTATTATTGATACTTGACATGACAAACTGAAAAGATTTCTCTATAAATTCAGTAAAAATGGGCTCAAATTACCTTTTTTCTTTTCTCTGCTGTTGCAGTACAAATGAAAGGAAAAACTTTGTTTCATGTTTTTTGAAGTTGAAGGACATTACTGCCATAATTGGATATGTACATTAAAAGTATTGGTTGCAAAACTGTGCACTGAAAATGGTTTGTTAGCTTGGCAGCTCAGGAGAACTTTCCCATTGTCACAGTTGTGATGAAAAGATTTGAAAAACTGCTTCCAGAAACTTATGGTGTATGACTCCCTTTACATTTGCCTAATTTGTATTACTTTACTGTCACCAGTTGGAATTTACACATATGTCTTGTAGATGAGTTTTGGGTCTGCTTGTTGTTAAATCCTGGTTATGCCAACAAGTGTACTCAAAACTCCTGTTTCAGTTTGGGATCCAAAGACATCTGCAAAACTTTCCACTGGTGACAGTAAAGTAGTTTAAGCAAATGTATTTGGAGTCACATGATTCTCAAAAATGTTGCATGGCAACATAGAAGTTTCTGAGAACAGTTATTCCACATCTTTTGAGCGTGACTGAGGCTAAAAGTGGGTAAACTCTCCATAGGTGCTAATTAGAGGTCGACCGATATTGTTTTTTTCAGGCCGATGCCGATCTTTTGAAATCCGGGATGGCCGATTATTGCTGCCGATTTATTTTGGCCGATATATGCTTGTTTTTAACCTCTTATTTGAACCTTTTATTTGAAAGATAAAATGTAACACAAATAATTACTTAAGATAGACAAAATTTCTCAACAAATACATTTATTGAACACTTTACAAATCTGCACTTGTACACTTAAATTAAAAATGTATAATGTAAAAAACATATTGTATAAATAATGTATAACAAATATATTAAATAAACAAAGCAGGTGTTACGAACTGCTCCGAGACACGAAGGTTGAGATCCAAATGCAGCTTTAATTAAGGGGCAATCCAGACACGTAATCCAATATTCAGAGCATCCAAGAGCAGCACAGGCATAACTAGGGATGGGTATCATTAAGGTTTTAATGGTATTACTACTCTTACCGATACTGCTTATCGATCCGGTACTTTAATGGTATTCTTAACAGTTCTTTTTGTTAGTGTTTATATATATATATTACACAAAGATAAACGTTATATAGGCACAGTGATTTAATTTCAGGAAGGTCTACTAACATTACTGTTCAGGTGTGGTCTAAAAAGAAATCTAATAAAGTAATCAATTGTAAAATAACACTGCATAGTTTATCATAGATAGATTAATGCTTATTAATGCAGAAGTTATTCATTCAAGAGCTGTAAGTGATTTTCTCTTTGCCTTTTTGTTGTTTGTAGGGTATGCAGGTCAGGTTTGGGGAATGTACAATTAATTCCAATGATCGTAATCAATGATTAATCATACGGTGTGACCCAGATACCAATACATATGAAAACGCCCCAAAAAGGGCTTATATAGTCCAAGAGTCTGCTTCAAATATATATAGATAATTAAACACAATGAATTATAATTAATTATCGATATACATCATATGCAGACAGGCTATATACATTTTAATAACACCTTAATGGAATTGACCCGTAGGCTACCGCAACCAGTCAGTTCGTCCGCCGAACCACTTTATTCGATACTCTTGATCAATTCTCCAGAAGGGTTATTCTTAGTTATAAGCTTATTCATCAAAAGCACGTTAACTTACTTTGATAATATCAGCTCGTAGCTTAAAATCGCACATTAAAGAGGCTTTGCTTTATGACCAACAAACACAGACAATCCAGCGTATAATTGATTTTAATATAAGGCACTATGATATATCACTACACTTGACAGACATACATGTAACATAAAATAAACATAAAATAAGCAAAATAAACACAGTAAGGGAAAGTAAAGAATTATTAGAGGTATGGCAAACTTATTACAACAATTAACCCTTTGAAGCCAGCAAGGAAATTACACACTGTGATGCATTTGAATTTCAATGGAATAATACTTGCACAAAAGGACCTTTTGCGTGGCTGAGCAAGGCTGCGTGGGTATCGTGTCCTCGTGGTGTTCTTGAGATGGAGGATTTCGGTTCGGTGTTTCCAGAGCGTGGTTTGCTTGCTGGAAACTCGAGGCGTCTTAGAGGGTGACTGTTGAGCGTTCCGGAGGGTTGCAGAAGATCGGGGGAAGACGTGAGAGAGGGTAATATGGCTTGACGAGATCCAGAAGAAGTGAAGTAGGGAAGTAAAAAGAGATGTAAGAAAGCTTGAGATCCGGGAGCGTCCCAGGGGAATAGGTGAGATGAAGTGGGGGCAGCAAAAAGAGATAAGAGTAAGAGAGCGAAGGGTAAGAGAGGATGCAATTTATAACCTTAGAAAACGTGTCCCACCTCTCATTGGCTCGACCAATAAGAAGGGTGGAAGTTCCAGGCGGGAATTTGGTTTATTGCTCTTTGTTCTAAGAGTGCTCCTCTTAGAACTAGGAAATATTCTTGTAATACTAATATGTTGTTTTTATCGACATATCCTGTACACAGTCATTTCGATCTTCAAAATACCAAGTTATAGAGCCCAAATGTGCCACACATATGATTTCGGTTAACCATAGTATGCAAAGTCTGAAACATTAACCCATTAGAGTTTGCGAGAAAACATAGACCAAACAACATGAAGGGAAATCATGAGATGGGACATTAGATACATGTCAATACATTTATCACATGGATATATATATATATATAGAATATATAGGATTAAAAGGGTTCATTTCTCCTTCTCAGTAAGAATTAAGTGAGCGTCAGCAATCTCTGCACATTCCTTTTGGAGGTCGTAAAAATCTCCCTTATTTTGGGCATGAGAGGGGGTCCTTTGTCCCGTCAAGGCTCATTTGCATGACCGGGTCCGGCTTTGGGTTGAATAACTCAAAAGATGGTAAAACATAGCAGAACACAATTCTAAGGTGATCTTATATTCATATTCAGCTAGGACAAATCATAAGGTTTAATTTGATACCAAGAAAAATGTATTTGGTACCCTTAAAAGTAGATATACACTCTCAGGCTATTAAATATAAAGCCTCAGAGTTTAAACTACACAACGAAACAATTCTAACGTTTCTGATATACAGCAGAAATACACAACGTACAGGGGTTAGACATATTTCTTTAAAAATAAGCATTTTTAGGTTTAAATGGAAGACACACACATTTTTACATTCAAAGTCTCACATGGCTTTCCTCACATTGTAAAACACGAGGGTGTCACATGTGCGGGGGTTTTTAGGAAGCACCACGAGGGTTCTCTGTCAATAGTTCATTGTACTATCACAGGCTAGCTGGTGCTATTTCGGTGGTCTTACAGGGAGTTCTTTGTATTCATGAATCTGCTGAGTTAATGATTATCCTTCATTGATTCCTCCAGACGCTACATGTTTGATTAGCAGTAATAGCTCAATCGTCAGCATGTTCATTAGACTGCTTCCCCTTTAAGACCGAGTCTAATAGGCTCCTGATGCAGCATATTTTCTCCCAACTATTTCCATAACTACGTCCATTTAAGACATAAACTGTGTTTAAGTGAATCTCCAAGCCGGTCGTTTTGACATATTTTTGTGTATATTTGATCGTTTAGACGCGCACATGAAACCCAAAGTAGCCTATACTTTGCTTGTCTCTTTGCGGTGTGTTTCGTTGTGCGCGCCGCCTTGGGAACGGTATCTCTTGCGCTCTTTTTATTATTAAACGCGTCCCGCAATTTAGCAACAGTAGCATTTTACAACAACCAACGATCGTGCTGATTCTGACGTTAAGTTTGAGTTTTAGGGAGAAATGTCAGTGCACCGCTGTGAAGGGAAGGAAGTTGTGCTAGACAGAATGCGGCTTATGTATAAATATTCTTTTTATAATCTTTGGAAGGTGAAATCTAAAATAAAATCGGACTAATATCACAGATCTCGCTGTTGCACCACGTCAGCGAGATCGATCTCTCTCTCTCTCTCTCTCTCTCTCTCTCTCTCTCTCTCTCTGACTGCGAATAGCTAAATTGCATCACAGACAAATGGTTTCATATTATTATACATAGAAATGGCTGGCGAGATAAAATAACTTTCTCTTTATAGCAGTATTAAATGTATTTTCTTAATTTCTCCAGTACCGACAGCAGAACCGATAACGTCCAAGCCAGTCCTTCAATAGCCTATAGTGCGTTGGTATATTTTTTTATTACTTATTTCTCTGCATTGAGTGACAACCCTCTCAAATATAAGACACACAAACCGAACAAATAAAAGTCTCAGATTCGCTGTCTGTAATTGCAAAATTCTTGCTTACTTATTGTGACATGATAGCCACCCTTCTGCTGTGATAATGCAACTTCAACTACGCTATCAATATCCTAAGTAGCCGAACGTCATGTCACCTATCGCGTTTGTCGCGTTTTTTCTTGAAGTTGGCAGTAACATATCAAAAGTTTTTAATTAAATATAAAGAAGTTATACAAATTTAATCCTTACTGTTTTCTCCAAGGAACTTAACTCCTTCCTTGAGGTCTGCTCACTCTGCTGGAAAATGACTCTAGGGGCAGCGTGCATTCCACGGCCGACCGATTAATCGGTCGACCTCTAGTGCTAATCTACAAAACCATATTTGGTGCACAGTTTTGCAGTCAGTTCTTGTAATGTACAGATCCAAATATGGCAGTTGATGAAAGTCAATTTAAGACTGGGATTGTCCTTTTAATAATTAGTTTTCGTGCAGTTCATATTGTATGGTGCTTTTCATTATACAGTCGGAGGTAAATTTTGGTGGACAACATGGCATTATCTATCTGTTTCTTTCTCTGTTAGGATGTAACTGACAAGGACTTGTACAGTCAGACTCCAGTGGAAATCCTCTACGTTGATCAAGAAAGTCCTCAACTAAACCCATCCAGAGTGGGGATCTTCTTGGAAGGGAGTTTGGTGATGGGTGAACTGGCCAACCTGCCTCTGGCCTTCTGTGTCCTTTTCGGACTGATTTATGCCCTGCACCTGAACTAACCCAAGTGCATGAAAAACACCTTCTCCTTTATTCTGCAGGTAATGCTCAACCTGGGAAAAGGTGAGCTGACACCCAAAATTCATTCTTTGAAAAATCAGCTTGCCGTGTAAAACGAGCTTCCCAATAGTTATACCTCTGCTCCAAATACCTGGTGGTTAGTTTGAAAGTTTACTGTTGTGCACCGTTTCATAGAGACAAAGGTTGGAAATCTCTGAAACTTGAAGTTGGCAAGTCCTTTGACTGTATTGCTGTCTGTTGTATTTTCAAATGAAACGTTCTAAATTGAAATAAAACAGAAAAAGAATGTACTTTTGTTATTTGCTTTTTTTTATTTAATTATCTAGTTTAATTATTTTTTTTTATATAAACTTAATTTAACTTAAGAAACTAAGTGGAGTAGCTGGACAGATCAATTGATATTACAAATTATTTCAAGTTAAATAAACTTAGAATTTAGTGTATTGAACTTATAACTTGAGTGAAGTTCATTTCAAATAAAAGTGCTGGAATTTTTAAGTACACATTACTTAAAAAAAAATTGGAGGAAACCGGTTGCCTTAAAAAATTTAAGTTCAAAGCTGATTGTCTGTGCTTTATGTAAATGTACAATTATTTATTATAACCTTTATTTAACCAGGATAACCTCTCTGAGATTAAACATCTCTTTTACAGGAGTGTCCTGGCATAAATGGGCAGCAAGTAAATAAAAAAATTCACAACCTAATTAAAATCAACAGAATTGTCAAATTTAACAGAAGTTTTTATCCAAATCCAACAAGCTATTTATCAGCAATAACAAGAGAAGTGATAACAATACGAGGTTCCAAAGTGATTCAGAAAAGTACAGGCAAGAACAGGGAGAGAAGAATATGTAAAAGTTTATCAATGTGCCAGTGTAGACCAACTCAAGCTCATGTGCAATCTGCCTTGCACAGTGTAAAAACGGTGTTATTGTACTGTCAGTTGAAAAAAGAATGACCTTGGGTTAAAATTCTCAGGTGTGAAAAGTGTTTAAAAGTTTTTATTTTGATGCAAACAAAGGATTTATGAAAAATATATTTTTAGAGGCATGCCACAAGATGCATCCAAAGGTGTCTATTAAGGTGTTGAGTGCATTGCAGGGACCTTAAAGTTTGCGGAACAAGGGTAAGTTTTAATTACAACATGGATGTTTACCACATGGTGGGCGATGACTTACTGGCATATTGGCAAGGCTTAATGCACATATGTGATTTTAACTCCATAACCTTCCCCGAGCAGTCAGTGATATTTATTTATACTAGTCATCTATGTCTGTTGTGTAACTTTGACCAAAATTACCATATTACAATTACAAGTTTTATTTTTATAAAAAGTGTTTCAGTTTAAATTAGTCTTAATCTGTTCAAAATATTCTTGCACTTTTCTCTTTTTCTCAAAAATTAAAATGGGTTGTAAGATGGTTCATTTTAATGCTATTTGCAATCGAAAGATTTCTCACAGTTTTAAGGATTGTTTCACCATGGAACATAAAAATGTAGTACAGCATCCAAGCTGTTCTTGTACATACATATATTAGAATGTAGACTCTAGGGTAAAGTGACTATGCAAACTCAAAAAAACAGGCTTAAGGTGCAAAGCAAGATTTTCAATGAATAGATAATTTTGTCTGTTCCTCATAACGCTATAAAATGGCATTAGATGCTGTAGTATCCAAGCCACATGGCCTAAATGTTTTTATCTTTTCTTTATACCTTACCTTACCTTAAGGTCTAACGCTTGCACTGTGGCAGCAGTGGCACAATATTGTTTTAGGCACACATTCAGGACAACATGCTTGGTTGGCTCTTCTGATGTTTGTATAAAAACATGGATATTTTAGCAATTTTCCTTGGTGGGAAATTACACACTTATCAGCTTTAGAGCAAAGATTATAAAATAAATTCAGTTGCATGAAGTAGTGAAAGTGAATGTATTAGGATATTCTCATAATATAATAACAATTAAAAATAATAACTTGATGCAATCTGTTCACTTCACAGTTGGAGAATCAGGACAGTGGACACTCATATACTGTTAATGTTATAAAATACAGACACATACATTTAATTTGAGGCTTCATAATTTTGCATGAAAATGTTAATGTATACAAATTTATATTTGTTGTCTTTGTTTTTTATACAATTAAACCAGTTTTTGAAAATTATTTGAACATTTCAAATCTGTTGTGAAATGTTTCATAGAACATAATTTTACACAATTTCTTTATTATGAGAAAGAATACAGTTTGTTTGCACCAAGTTTTCCTCCGGGCTCGGGTGGAGGACAAGAACCACGTGAAAATGTGTGCTCGTGCACTTGTGTTAGTTTTTGTTGCTAGTTTACTTTTATATAAACTAAAAATTAAAACTGTAGAACAGTAGCGTTTGCATCCTTTTTTATCATTAATGACGTAAAGTAAACCGTTCAATTATATTAATAAAAAAATACATAAACATGACAATTTCAAGTATTTTTGCTTTATCATTAACTTAATAAGCATAACAAATGAACAGTTGTGAAAAGATCAATTGTGTTGTGATTCATTTTTTATTAATGCAAAAATATAACAGAATGCCAGGGGTATGCACAGAAAAACATATACATACACACTTTTATAAAATGGAATTATATATGCATAAATATACATACACACACTTGTGTATAAAATGTTTGGCCAACAACAAAATATTGCCAATCAAGAAACCTACGTTGCCTTCATAATTCCCATATTTAATATCGAGATGAACATTTCACCTGTGTGGTTTCATGAATTTGATCATGACATAAAAATGTCTGCGACAGCTCCCTGTGCTCTCTGACGCATGGAATTTACGTCAGCGTCTGAAATCGCTCACTCATTTAGTTCACTCACTGCTGAAATAAAGTGCACTTGTGACCTTTGTTTTTTTCTCTGACAATGTTTTCTCTGTTTTTTTCTTGAACAATTTAATTCACGTCATCGTACCTTTGATCCTGTTCATCAATCGGTAGGAAGTTCACAGGTAACAAAAGATTTCTATGGACTACCCTCACTTTGTCGGAGTTGATTGACCAAATCCTGTAAACATTGATATCAGGGTACACACTCATGACTTCATATGGAGATGACTCCCATTTGTCAGCAACTTTTCTTCTACCTCGTTCACCTCTGTCTCAACCAGCACTCTATCACCAACAGCCAGTGGACATCCCTTCACCTTCCTGTTGTAATGTCTGCCATGTCGTTCCTGTTCTTTTAAAGTGTGCACCTGTGCTATATGTGCAGCTTCACGCAAGTCATTCTTCAACTTGGACACAAAATCCTTTAAATCCATCACATCCTCATTTAGAAGCACATTTTGAAACAGGATGTCAATTGGGACACGAGGAAGTCTGCCAAACATAAGAAAGAATGGCGCAAAATCCGTTGTCTCATGTTCCGTGCAGTTGTAACAGAAGTTGCTGTAGCATCTGTGGCCATTTTGATTTTGTTTTAGGAGGCAATGTTCTGATCATGCTTCCAAGAGTCCTATTGAACCTCTCAGCAATGCCATTACCCATGGGGTGGTATGGTGTTGTGTGTGACTTGTCTACACCCGCCATGGTCAATAGTTCCTTGATTAGCTTGCTTTTGAAATTAGCCCCCTGGTCAGAATGAATTCTCTTGCGAAATCCATAAACTAGAAAGAAGTCATTTTTGTAAAATGATCTGTCACAATCAGCACGTCCTCTCTGAGCTCTGCCGACCAAAAGTCGATGCAGACCAGCTCAAGTGGCTCTGATGTTCCGATACTTTCTAACGGAGCACAAGCATTGGGTTCTGAGGTTTTACCAACCACACAGCGACAACAATTCTTCACATAATCATCAATATCTTTTCTCATTCCAATCCAGAAGAATCGTTGTCTCGCTAGTGACAGTGTTCTACTACGTCCTTGATGTCCTGCTGCATCATGGATTCCATGGAGGACTTGTGTTTTTAAAGAAGCAGGTACAACAAACAGGTGCAGTTTCTTGTTCAGCTTCGGATCTCTTTTCACCTTGCACACATCACAGATGACCAGTTTATCGTGGTGTTTCAACAATCTCCGCAAACTTGTAGATTCCTTTGCTTGTTCGTTCTTAGATGGTTTCCGACATCTCTCAATATAGTACCGAATCCAACACAAGGTGCTGTCCTGCTCATTAACAATGTTGCTGTGCTGCAACGAAGGGCTTAACTGTTGCGGTTGTGAGATGGCTGGTACTGTCCCCGTTACTTCACCCAAGCTGCCAGTAGAATGTGCTGCCAACACCGCAGAAACTTCCTGGCTCCCGGAAGAACCTGAAGGCAAGAGTCCATCACTGTTTGGGTCACAAGAACCTTTGCCACCCTTCTGCACCACCTGATGATTACTTGTGCACTTGAAAGCATCTTGGATAGAATTGTCAACAACACCACTGACATCTTTCAAGAGAGACAGGTATGGTTCAGTGATAAGGCGATGTCCTATGCAAGACTGGACAAATGGCTCACGACTCAAGTTTTGCCACCCATCTCTGTTCACATGCATCAAGCCGTGGCTTAGTCAGAATATATGTAAGAGGATTATTATCAGTCCATGCCGTAAAGTGCCGTCCTCTCAGCAAATGGCTAAACTTCTCACAGATAGCCCACTTTAAGGCAAAGAACTCTAACCTGTGAGCTGGATAGTTAATTTGTGAGCGAGACAGAGTTCTGCTTGCAAAGGCTACAGGTCTGGCAATCTCTTCACCTGGCAGAACTTGCGACAATACAGCTCCCACTCCATCAAAAGATGCATCTACAGCCAAAATGAAATGTTGGTTAAAGTCTGGGTGAGCCAATGTCACATTTCTTGTTAGTTCTAATTTTAGGGCGTGCAAAGCTTCATCACAATCAGTTGTCCAATCAGCTGGAGAAAGTTTGAGGTAACTAACTTTCTTGGTTTGCGTCCTTTCGTGACAGGAATCTTTTTGACTGAACCTGGGGCCGGTTGCATAAAACTGTTTTAGACTAGTCTTACTACTTAGTCGTCTAAAATGTTGGTCTTCATTTTTTCAGTCAGTTGCATAAAACTTAGATCAGTCTAATTAAAGACCAAAATCTAAGACAGCACACCTCAGGCTAAATTTTGTTTACATTCCATTTTGCCAATGAAAATAACTGTCAGCTGAGCCAGTGGGGGCTGAAAGGGCTTGAGTTGAGACTTGGTTGAAGACTTTGACTTCAAAAATGGTAACAAAATGTTGTGTTTTTTATTATTTGGGTTAAATCACTAATTGTGTTCATTAAAATACATTTTGAAGCATTGTAGTCCTCTAATAAGCAAATATTCTCAGCGAATAAAAAATTTATTGAGCGTCCACTGTCGGCCATTTTTTTAAAGATGTTCAGTGTCTTATTTTTCCCACAATGCAATGCAAATTAGACTGTCTTACTAAAGACAACTGTGAGCTTGTTTTATGCAACAGGCTTTCTATGGCGTCTTTAGCTAGTCAAAACTAATTGTTAGATGCAGTCTTAAGTTAATGGCTATGTTTATGCAACCGGCCCCTGATGTTAACTTGAATAGAGGCTTAGCTTTTGCTGAACATCCTTCAATAAAATGTTGATAATATAGAAAGGAAAGGACCTGATCTTTTTCTGATATGGTGTTTTTCCATCGGGTTCCATCAAATCAGAAGCTTGAATATTATTAATTGCCTCAACTTTACCAGGATCAGTCTTAATCCCTTCACATACAATGTGTCCAAGAAATTTCACAGATCGTCTCAAGAAAAAACATTTCTTTGGAGCCAACGTTATATTGTGATGTGCCAACCGCAAGAGGACCATTTCATGGCGTTGAAGGGCTACTGACTCAGAAGGGGAAAACACCATCAAATCATCAAGGTAACAGAGAACGCTGCTGAAATTCTCATCTCCAAAAATAGACATCGTCATTCTCATGAAAGTGGCTGGGCTATTAGAGAGACCCTGAGGAAGCCTATTATACTCATGGAGACCAAATGGGGAAGAGAATGCAGTGTACTTTTTGTGTTCTTCCTCTAAGGCAGGGGTTCTCAACCTTTTGCAAGTGCCCCCCGACCCGCCCCATGCTTTATTGTTGTTGTTGTTATTATTATTATTATTATTATTATTATTATTATAATTGGCAGTAGCACCAGACTTCTAATGTGAGCTTGCAGGCATTATTATTATTATTATTATTATTATTATGAGTAGTAGTAGGCCTATCATCATTACTAGGCTATTGCTATATAATTATGAGGTTACATGCTTTATTGTTGTTATTATTATTATTATGATCATCATCAGTAGGCCTATTATCATTACCAGGCTATTGCTATAATTGGGAATTGGCACCAGACCTCTGATATTAATTTATGCTTTATTATTGTTATTATTACTAGGCCTAATAGTAGGCATCATCTGCATTTTTTACAGAAGCTTGCTGGTAGGTGATGTTAATGTGAGACCTGAGCCTGCTTTGCCTTGCAAAGATCCTCAATTCTTGGCTCAATGTTTGATAAACATAGCTCAAATCATCCTCGATTTGTGCACGATTGCGGTATTTCGTTTTGAGTGCAGTCATTTTTGAGAATCCTGCCTCACACAAATATGTCGACGCGAAAGGAAGGAGAATCTTCAAGGCGACGTCACAGAGTTCAGGGTATTCCTGCATCAATGCTGCCCAGAATGACGAAAGAGGGCAGGAGCTAAAGAGTTCCTTCAGTCTTTTTTTTAGCAGCTAGTGCTTCGCGATGGACCATGCAATGTGTCCATTTCACAAGTGGAGCTACTTGCTGAACGCGAGCAGCTAGGCCACGCTCACGCCCCGTCATTGCCTGCGCACCATCCGTGCATAGGCCAACGCATCGGTCCCAAGTCAAACCATTTTCACGGATAAAAATATCAAGGACACTGAAAATGGCTTCTCCTGTAGTGTGCGACTGAAGAGGCCGGCAAAACAGGACATCCTCCTCAATCGCCTTGTCCCGCAGATACCTGACATAGGTGAGGAGCTGTGCCTGCCCAGCAATATCAGTGGATTCGTCCAGCTGCAGCGCATAGTAAGGACTCTTTTTTACGAACTCTATCAGTTGCTCTCTGATATCATTGGACATGTCTACAATTCTCCTAGCGACTGTGTCATTGGACAGTGGTACTGCACAGAGTTTGGCTGCTGCACTATCACCTATCATTATTCTGCACATGTCTTGCGCTGCCGGCAAAATGAGAGTCTCGGCGATTGTATGCAGTTTACCCAGTTTACCGATCCTTTTGGCCACTACATACGATGCCTCCCAACACAGACACAGTGCTGTGCACTGAAATGGTTGCCTGTTGCTGATGGAGGCCATCAAGCTTTCTTTTAAAATATTCAGCTGGTTTATTTTTAATGCCAGCATGCTTTGTTTCGAGGTGCCTTTTTAATTTGCAGGGCTTCATACTGTCGTTTGCCAGCACCTCGGCACGCACGACACACTGAGGTCTCAGATCAGCCGTGACTGTAAACCCAAATTGCAGGTATGCTTCATCGTACCTTCGAAGCTTTTTTGCAGCTGGTGGTGCGTCGGTTGGCTTGTTGGTCCTCACAAGAATTTTCTCAATTTTTATGTGTTTTCAATAAAGTTTAGGCAATATGTAACTGTGTGTGTGGTGTATGTTGAGAGACGTATCAGGGGCTAATCAGTCGGGACTTAGGCACAATCTTTAATTAAACGAACAAAATAATTATTTTGCAGACAATTCAGATTTTATTTTAATACTTAACGATTGTAGTCCTCGTCAGTGTGTGTGTGTATGTGTCTTAGTCGTGTGGGTAGTTTTAGCTAAGTGTAGCCTAGCAGTTAAAAAAAAATACTGGCTAGGGCTGAGATTTGATCTAATCTTAAAAAAGAATGTTTGTGGGTTTAGTCTTTAAAAAGAATGTTGGGGTTTTGTAGTAAAGGCCTATGTAAATCGAGATTGATAAGACTAGCGAGAGCTGGCACAAGCGAACTTGGCAAGAGACTAGACTAGAGTGAATGGAAAGCTATGTCGTGAGTCAATTTAAATGCAGTGATTTATTTTTGTGTGAGAGTGAGTGAACATTTACATTTATACCCCGCTCTGTAAGCCAGGGCGGGAACGTCGGCAGATATGCGCATGCGCGATTCATTTGCAGCCTGGACGCGGAGGGGTGTGTGTCTCCTCTCTGCTCTGACTGCTGCGCGAGGCTACTGAGAGACTGACCGCCTGTGAGTGCTTTTGGACGGGAGAGGAGCTCACGGCAGCACCCGCTGTTCGTTGAGCACAGTAGGCCTAACTGCAGAGTGATTCGTGCTTTCGAGTCTCCAAACACCACAAAAGTCTCCAAAAACACCAGTAAAAGTCGCTGGATTTGTCGCTTTTGACAAAAAAAAAAAGCCGCCAGGAGGATGATTTGTTTGTGTTATAATCAGTGCTTGAAGTGGGGGGAAAAGTTGGCGGCACTCTCTTTGCATTGGAAAATCATGACATTTTTACAGTGAAAAACAAAACTTGGAGATATTGCTGTTACAACAATGTATTGTTATTTATTTAGCATAGCGCATCTCACAGCAATACTCAATCATGTTTTGAATGATTCAGTGTTGTGAACGAATCGGTTGATTCAAAGATTCAATGACTTGCTTAATGAAACCGCTTATGCTTATCACCTGCATTTGCGCTTACTATCGACAAACCAATCAAATTTGTTCAAAACTTTTTTTTTTAAAATCAGTCCAAACACATTTAAATTTTTATTCAGGAGTTATGTATATACAAAACTATAACTTTTTATGACAGTAGTTTAGTGATAAAAAAAATGTGTCCCAAAAAAATTTTTTTCCAGTTTTTTTTTCCCTTCCATCGTAGCCTACTCGCGCCCCCCCGGGAGAGTGGGGGGGCGCACCCCACCGGTTGAGAACCACTGCTCTAAGGGAACATTATAATACCCTGAGGTAAGATCCATAGTTGAGAAGAACGTGTTGCCACCCAATGCAGCCAACACATCGGACTGGTGTGGTAATGGGTAGGCATCTCTGACAGTCCTCGCATTTAACCACCTGAAGTCAGTGAAGATCCCGAGATCGCCATTCTTCTTCCAAACTAGTACGAGAGGGGCGCATAGTCACTATGTGACTTGCAGATGATTCCTTTTTCCTCAATCTCATTTAATGCTGTCCTCGGTTTGGCATACTGGCTCGGTGGTATGCGCCTGTATGGAAAACGGAAGGGTCTGTCATCAGTGAGGTTAATCCGATGGACAACGCATTTGGCCTCTCCACAGTCCATTTTGTCTCTTGAGAAAACGGACTCATACTTCTCAATAAGGTGCAACATCTCATCTTTCCAGTGGGCTGATACTTCACATGACTCCAAATTAAGTTCACCAAGGTTCAATTCACTCAAGACATGCTTCATCTCTTCACTGGATCTAGGTGGTAAGGGTTCCTCAGTACACTGCAGATTTGACTGAATCTGTTTTCGGTAGCTGCAAATCTTGCACAGCAATACAAGGTGACACGTCAGCTATTTTTGCATTTCTCTTCAACACAACTCTCTGATTAGTGGGGTTGATGACTTTCAGGGGGATAGAACCATCTCCCCATAGTGGTGTTATGACCCTCCCGACCAATATTTGCCTTGGTCTCGATCTGGACTCGGTTGATTCCATGATAACAGTGCTGCCAACTGACAAGACAGAAGACTGAGGTAGCTTACCCCAAACTAGATGTTCAGTTTGTGGCTCTAACGTCACACTCCTTTGTAACTTTACGGTACCGACTTTCTCAGGTATGGATTCACCTCTCCACCTTTCAGCATTTGAGAAAAGGGATAGAAACATACAACACTCATCACTCTCATTATTACTTGACTTAGACATGAGCCTCCAGTAACCGTTAGTTTCTCTCAATTGCATCAGGAGTCTCTTTATGATGTTTGTGCCCAAAATCATCTCTTCAGTCTGCCCAGGCACAACCAAAACAGGAATTGCCATGGAGCAGCCGTACACTGTAGCTTTAAGATCATACACTGCAGTAGGGGCAACATGATGGCCACCACAACCAACAATGACAATATCTTGTGCTAACTGGCTTGTCATGTCTGGGTTACTTTTCAACAACCTTTCTTCAGCAGACTCACTAAGAGTACATGCCATTGATCCACTATCAATTAAAGCTTTAAGAATGAGATTCTCAACTGAAACGGATGTGTAAAACAAGTTATCAGCTTGTGGAACTCTCTGAACACCCGGAAAGATGACTGTTTTGTCCGAAGTTACATCACTGAACATTTCACATAAAGACTCATAATCCCTCATATCATCAAAACTGGATATGGGAGCTTCATTCTCAAGATCTACGTGATCCGCCCTCACACGTAGATCATTTAGTTTGACTGCTGGTTGCCTGTGGGAGCATTCTTCCTTTCCTTTGGACACCGGTTTCTGGGATGGTCAGGTGAAAAACACTGGAAACAAAGCCTGTTGGCTTTACAGTGAGTAAAAGCAGAATGTGAGATGTCCTTGCACACCAAGCATGGTGCCTCATTCAAGCATGGAATTCTAGACATGCTGCTTCTCTTCCTGTCCTCCTTGCTTGCCTGTGCATTACCACTATTATTCATCAGAACTCTTTCCAGCATATCAATCACCTTTTCCAAAGCCATATTTTCTGACTGTTTTGACTGGAGCGAATCCTGTTCAGCTTTCACTGGGCATGGGCCAGGACTTACACGCATCTCATTCGTAGAAATTTTCTTTTCACATTAATTTGGCTTATTTCCTTGTCCCGTGGCTCTGAGACTTTTCTCTGAATGATACTCGTTTAGGATCTCTTGCACTTCATAAGCTGTCAGTTTGTCAATGGTTTTTGAACGAAAGGTCAGCGCTAGATCTGAATTTTGACAATTTCTAATGAACAAACACGTGACTTCAATCAGTTGATTGTCTAGCACCTTACCCTGCTGTTTTAGACACTCAGCTGTGATGTCAACAGTACGGTTCAGGCGCAAACAGTAATCAAAGGGATCCTCCTGAGGTTCTGGAAGAGTAGTGTAGAACTCTTGCAATGGGATAGGAGAATACTGTTGGCAACTGAAATGCTTACGTAATATGGTGTAAATTGCATCAGGATCTGTTCTGATATTCAAACCGCTAGACAGCATCCCCACTTTAACAACATCTTTGGCCTTGCCTCTCAGGTGGATTAAAATTTCTTCACCCTGCTCTTCAGTAGGCAGAAATCCCTTTCTTATGAAGTTTTCCATGAGCTCCACCCACTCATCGAGTGTAACAGTGTCTGATGCGTTGCCTCTGAAAATTGGAGGATCTTTAACTTCTCTCTGGCGCACTACTTGAATCTGTGATGCACTTGATGTGGAGCTCTGCTCAGGCATGTATCTACTATTGTGGCTATTTTGAGTATGCTTAGATGTAACTTCTGTCTGACTGTGCAAATTCAAATGTTCAATAATACTGTCTGCCAGTTGCAGGCCTACTTGCTGCACTATGATACCCGTCTGACTCATCATGTCACTGGTAAGGAGTGGAGTTGATGTGCTAATTGGCTGTGTAGTTTCAGAACTGCTAAAATTTACACAATTTGGGCTCTCATTAAAATCTGGATTAGATTTAGCTTCTAACCCCATTCCATTGCTAATGTCTAGGAAGGGAATTGGTGTTGCTAACAGACCTCTCCCTCGACCAACAATAACTGGAGTGCCCATATACTGAGATCCAGTTAACCTTGCATGCTCCATAATCAGGTAATAAGAGCATAAAAGTTAGAAAAGAAAAAAATTGCAGTGATACCTGAATTCAGTAATAAAATCAAACCACTTCAGAGTGTCTATTCAATAGTCTCTTTCCAGGCTTTTTTCTTTCTTTTTTTTTTTTTTGATTCCTGGAATAACTTTAAAGCTTAGCTAAAGGTCCTGTGTAGTGAAGAATGAAGACAGGCCCGCTGGTCCGATGTTCAGATGATCTTCGACCACCTTGACTGAAGTCCTGAGTCACGGCACCAATGTGACCTTTTTTTTTCTCTGACCCGGTTTGTCCCACCCTTCATCAGCACACTCACTCAGAACGTGGATGATAGCAGAATTTATTTTCCTGCACACAGAGCAGTGAAAGAGAAAGATATTAAGTCACACTGTTGTTTAAGCTCCACCCACAGCAGTTCTCTTCAGGCTCCTTGCTCCTCTCAATGTCACAGTAAACATTGTTTACTGTATTGTACTTAACAAAACAGTAAACAAATAAAACAAATCTGAAATGTAATAATCGCTCCAGGAAAATTACAGACTTTGTAAAATGTCTTTTCCTTCTTAAACGGCTTGGTTTGAGATTGTATAAAACTGATTACACAGTTTACATCATCCACTTTATGTTACTCATAAATGTATGAAATTTATGGAAATAACATCAGGTATTTTTTTGTAAAACCATGAATTAAGTATTTTATACAACACGGTTTGTACCCAATATTTCTTAACACAGAAAATACAACAACATGAACAGAGTAAATTCTTAAACACTATATGATTAAAAACATTTACCTGCACACAGAGCAGTGAAAGAGAAAGATAGTAAGTCACACTGTTTAAGCTCCACCTATTCAAAATACATTTCACCTCTTTAGTAGATAGTAGAGTGCATCCAAACGGACATAAAACAATCAAAATACCCATAAATATAAACAGAAAACACTACAAATCATTAACCATTAACTATATAGGAAATATTGAATGACTGGGCGATTTGAGACACGCAATAAACTCTCAGACTCACACATGCGCATTGAGATGCTCTCTCAGACATGCAGTCTCAGACTCACACATGCGCACTGCAGACGTGAACGCACTGGTTTAGGCATGTGCCTAATTACATAGTAATTTGGTCTCCCGACAGTACAGGAATTATTGTCATAAGTATTATTTTTGTTTTGTTGTTATTTATTTACTTTGGGATACGTTAAAGTAAAAGTTATGCTTTTTAAGGATTAGCTAATTTTTTCATACTGTTAGCTAAAATTGCCATCTTGATATAACTTAATTGCTAACTGGTTAACTACACTTCATACAAGAAATCGTCTTAAGTTCATCATATTGTTTAGGTGGTGAAACAACTGTGTTTTTCTGGCTCGGTGTGTTTAGGTTATTGCTTTTAAAATGACAGGACGTTTTTATATGTAACTTGTGTCAACATTGCATTCAACGTAAAGAGAGCACTCTCTTTATAATAAACGGCGCAGACTGCGTGTAATAAATTTTTAGTGTGGTGTCTTGACAACCAAATTATTTAACATGAACACTGAATCCTTCAAATAATCGAGGAAATTTCTACATTCTTCTCAGTGGTTCTTGAAAACGAGAGAGACATGTAATATGACGCTGATAAGATTTATAACAAAACTAGATTAAAAAGTTTGAGTACAAACTTTGTTGGCTTGAGAAAGCTTAGCATGAAAGTTTGAATTAGTTGTAAAAGCTTGAAGGTTTTTAGTTTGATGTAGTTACAAGTTTTTGTAGTTTTCAAAGTTTAAAGATCACAAGACCATTCAGTCTATCAAACAGATAGATAGATATTGACCCTCAGATAGATAGATAGATAGACATACAGACAGACAGATAGATAGATAGCTAGATTGATCCTTGCTACCCTGAGTCCCATTAAGTCTTTATGTTGTTTTGGTGCAGAGATATGACTTGGTTGCTAGGGTAACCCCATCTGGTTGCTAGGCAGTTACCAGAGTGATACTTAATGAGTCTCCATGCTATCCTGAGCGAAATATGTCAACCCGGATGTCTCTACCATTTTATGGTGCAGAGATATGTGATTTGTTACTTGGTTGCTAGGGTAACCCAGTCTGGTTGCTGGGCAGTTACCAGGGTGATACTTATCAAGCCTCCTTCCACCACAGAGTAAAATATGTCAACCCGGAAATCTCTACGATATTCTGGTGCAGAGATATATGATTTGTTACTTGGTTGCTAGGATAACCCCATCTGGTTGCTAAGCAGTTACCATAGTGATACTTATCAAGGCTCCTTGCCATCCTGATTGAAATAAATCAACCCAGAAGTCTCTACGATTTTCTGATGCAGAGATATGTGATCTCTGCACCAGAAATTCGAAGAGACTTCCGGGTTGACTTCATGACCTGACAGCTGTGTGTAAGGTCTTAGATAAGTTGGGACGTAATGTTCACACTAAGGGCTTAGTAACTACTAGATATTTTGTAATTAAGACAGTGCTTAATTTGGTTGAACCACCTGTTCTTAAGGCAAGACTTAACTAGTAGGTCGTAAACTCTCCATAAAGCGTAGTCGCATAATATGACGTTTACCTAAATTATCCAATAAGCAGCCTTCATATTTGTACACAGAAGTGTTAAGCCATTAACTTCAATTTGATCTTGTTAAGGTTGATGTTCAAACCTTGTTTGTTCACGTAACTGTCAGCTGTAATAAATTATATCCCCATTAATAAATTATACATAATAAAAGTTGATTTAATAAATAGTATATTTGCCCTGTGTAAATAACAATATATAGGAACTGTATCTAAAATAAACAAGGGGTGGTAAATAAAAACTAATACAACAGGCTGGAAAAACCGACATTTATTCATTTAATATCTTATATATCTTGAATCATAATCAGAATGAGCTTTAGCCAAGTATGCTTACACATAAAAGGAATTTGTCTTGGTGACAGGAGCTTCCAGTGTACAACAATACAAAAACAGCAGCAAGACATAGATAATTAAAAAAAATAATAATAAAAATAAATAATTATACATATACGTACATACACTCAGACACACACCTTCACTTGTTGTATTCACATGTTGTGTATACCCACATACACACACATAGTGTAAATCCATTTCAAATCCGTTATATAAACAACAAAAATACAGTATATTATGTACAGTGCAATGTGGCAGAAGTGGATATGTTGGATAATATAAATAGACTTAACTGTGTATTGACCATAATTATTGCTCAATGGGGCAATTTTTCCTGTTCATGAGATGGATAGCGAAAAAACTGAGGGAAAAAACTGTTCCTGTGCCTGACGGTTCTGGTGCTCAGAGCTCTGAAGCATCGGCCAGAAGGCAACAGTTCAAGAAGGTAGTGGGTTGGGTGAGTGGGGTCCAGAGTGATTTTACCAGCCTTTTTCCTCACTCTGGAAATGTATAGTTCTTGAAGGGGGGGCAGGGGGCAACCAATAATCCTCTCAGCAGTCAGAACTGTCCTCTGTAGTATTCTGATGTCCGATTTCATAGCTGCACCAAACCAGACAGTTATTGAAGTGCAATGGACAGACTCAATGACTGCCGAGTAGAACTGTCTCAGCAGCGCCTGTGGCAGGTTGAACTTCCTCAGCTGGCGAAGGAAGTACAACCTCTGCTGGGCCTTTTCACAATGGAGTCAATGTGTGTCTCCCACTTCAGGTCTTGTGAGATAGTAGTGCCCAGGAACCTGAATGACTCCACTGCTGCCACAGTGCTGTTTAGAATGGTGAGGGGGGACAGTGTTCCAGAGGTGTTCCTCCTAAAGTCCACAATCATCTCCACCGTTTTGAGCGTGTTCAGCTCCAGGTTGTTTTGACTGCACCAGACAGCCAACCGTTCAACCTCCTTTCTATATGCAGACTCATTGTCATCTCGGATGATGACAGTGGTGTCATCTGCAAACTTCAGTAGCTTGAGGGATCCTTGATGGTGCAGTCATTGGTGTAGAGGGAGGAGAGTAGTGGGGAGAGCACACATCCCTGGAGGGCACAAGTGCTGATGGTAAAGGTGGTGGAAGTGAAATTTCCCTGTCTTACAAGCTCCTGCCTGTCCGTCAGAAAGCTGGTAATCCACTGACAGATAGACATGGGAACAGGGAGTTGGTTTAACTTAGTCCGGAGAATAGCTGGGATAATGGTGTTGAAAGCTGAGCTTAAGTCCACAAAAAGGATCCTTGCGTATGTCCCCGGTCTGTCCAGATGTTGCAGGACATGATGCAATCCCATGTTGACTGCATCATCCACAGACCTGTTTGCTTGATAAGCAAATTGAAGGGGATCTAGAAAGGGTCCAGTGATGTCCTTCAGGTGGGCCAACACCAGTCTCTCAAATGACTTCATGACCACAGATGTCAGGGCAACAGGTCTGTAGTCATTAAGTCCTATGATTTTTGTTTTCTTAGGGACAGGGATAATAATTGAAGCAGCATGGGACTAGACACTGCTCCAGTGATCTATGAAGATCTGTGTGAAGATGGGGGCCAGTTGGTTAGCACAGGAATGAAGGCACGCTGGTTAGATGTCATCTGGGCCTGAAGCCTTCCTTGACCTTTGCTTCCGAAAGACACGCCACACATAGTCTTCACAGATATTGAGTGCAGGTTGTGTAGCAGGAGGAGGGGGGTTGCAGGACGTGTTAATGTTTGTGTGAAGTGAAGGTCCGAGTGCGTGTGGGGTGTGAGATTGGGCCTTTTGAATCTGCAGTAGAACACTTTCAGGTCGTCCGCCAGTCATTGGTCCACCACAGGGTTGGGGGTAGAAGTCCTGTAATTAGTGAGCTGTAGGCCACTCCACACTGATGCAGGGTCGTTAGCTGAAAACTTGTTTTTCAGCTTCTCAGAGTAACTTCTTTTAGCCACTCTGATTTCCTTATTCAGTGTGTTCCTGGCCTGATTGTAACAAGACTTATCCCCACCCCTGTAAACATCCTCTTTGGCATGACGAAGCTGTCTGAGTTTTCCTGTGAACCATGGTTTATCATTGTTGAATGATAAAAATGTCCTAGTAGGGATGCACATTGCCCTCACAGAAACTGATGTATGAAGTAACAGAATCTGTGAGCTCATCCAGGTCTGTAGCTGCAGCTTCAAAAGTACTCCAATCAGTGAAGTCAAAGCAGGGTTTATGTTCCAGCTCTGCTTCATTAGTCCATCTCTTTACAGTCCTTACAATTGGCTTTGTTGATTTTAATTTCTGCCTGTAGGTCGGAAGATGAACCAGACAGTGATCAGAGAGTCCCAAAGCTGCACGTGGGACAGAGCGATATGCATCTTTTATTGTTGTGTAGTTGTGATCCAGTATATTCGTGTCTCTGGTGGGGCATGTAATGTGCTGTCTGTATTTGGGCAGTTCACGTGTGAGATTTGCTTTGTTAAAAGTCCCCAAGAATAATAATAACGGAGTCGTTGTTCTGTGTCTTTGATTTGATCAGCCAGCTGTTGCAGTGCTATGTTTCCAGACAAGTTTGGAGGAATGTACACACACACACACCAGAATAAACAAAGAATACGGCTTACAGTTAATAAAGAGCACGATTTGATCAGCCAGCTGTTGCAGCGCTATGTTTCCAGACACATTTGGAGGAATGTACACACACACACCAGAATAAACAAAGAAAACGGCTTACAGTTAATAAAGAGCGCTTCCAGATTAGGACAGCACATCCTCTTTAACGTTGTTACATCCGTACACCAACTTTCATTGATGTAAAAGCATGTTCCACCGCCTCTCATTTTCCCCGTTAACTCTGCGATGCGATCCGCTCTGAACAGCTTGAAGCTCGGCAGATGAAATGCGCTCTCCGGAATGGCTTCACTCAGCCAGGTTTCTGTGAAGCACAGTTCAGCAGAGTTTGAGAAGTCCATATTAGTGCGTGTGAGGAGATGTAGTTCCTCAGTTTTGTTGGGAAGAGAGCGGAGATTCGCTAGATGAATGCTCGGCAGTGCTCTTCGAACGGGCCGCTGCGTCTTGTAGCGTGTTTAAACAACACAGCTGTGCCTCCGACTAAAATGTCCAGCAAACATCTGAATATTCAAAAACTGGGAAAAGATTATCTGGTATGTGCTGCCGAATGTTCAGCATTTCGTCCCTGGTAAAACTGACTAGAAAAAGATTACTAAACATAGGACAAACAAAGAAAAACAACAAAAGAATTGGAGAGCTCCACACCGAGGCGGCCATCTGCGGCCACACCATCGTATATTGTGTTGAAACATGACACCGGTCAACGCACCCTGAAAACTGCACCGTTAGAACGGTTTCCTGCTGAAGAGATGCTTAAATGAAAGTTCCCCGTCTGTCGCTCACTTCGACGTTGTGTCCTCTCATCTCTGAGTGATTACTGCTGTTGGATCTACGGCACACTTCAGCGGCTTTCTCCTTCTCTGCACGGAAGTGCAGTTTGCCCCTGGGCGCTTCGACAGCACAATACTAAAAGAGTGTTGTATAAAGAGTGATTTTCTCTAAAAGAGTAATTCTCTCTAAAAGAGCAATACACAGCGGCATTGAATGTCCTTTTCAGGATGCGTCTTTATAAAGATGCCCTTCCGCCCCTGTGTATTTCCTGGATGCGGTAGAGTGCTCTCCACTTCAGACGGCCACAGGTGCTGTCTTGTGTGTCTGGGCTGCGATCACACCGAGGCAGCGTTTGTGGATGGTTCATGTTCTCACTGCGAGAACATGACCATAGCAACGTTGCGGTCATGGCTTTCCTTCAACTTTCCCCCACGTCGCTCCTTCCCATGGGATTGAGCTGATGACTACATGGAGAGCACCCCTCTCTGCTCGTCACAAAGCCCCTCGCTCATCCACTCTCAATACCCTCGACGGCGGAGAGGCCCATGGCGATTCCCCAGGTGGATAGGGCGGTTGCGTTCCACCTGTTCCCCGAAAATGCCACCACCTGGTGGGGTCGCCCTGTACTCCCCTTCAAAGCCTGTAGGTTGACGTCATCATTGACCGCTAAAACCTACAGCGCCACCGGACAGGCCGCTTCCGCCCTGCATGCCATGGCCCTCCTGCAAGTCCACCAGGCCAAGGCACTTAAAGATCTACACGAGGGTAGTCCTGATCCTGACGTACTGCAGGAACTGCCCTCAGCGTCCGACCTCACCATCAGGGCTACGAAGGCCACAGCGCATGGCATGCGATGGCCACAGTTGTGGTTTAGGAACATCATCTGTGGCTGAACTTGGTCGAGATGCGCAAGACGGACAAAACACGCTTCCTCGACGCCCCTTCAGAGACCAGGTAGTGAACCTGCAAGCGCTGCCCTGGGAGGAGGCAGACCCAGCCCCTTCATTGCTGTGTCCAGGATGTGCTTTGTGTACCTACTTGGACCGCACGCAGAGCTTTAGACGTTCTGAGCAGCTCTTTGTCTGCTTCGGTGGACAGCGGAAAGGGAACGCTGTCTCCAAACAGAGGCTCTCCCATTGGGTGGTAGATGACATTTCACTGGCCTATCGCACCCAGGCCGTGCCCCCCACTTGCGGGTCCGAGCAGACTCAACAAGGAGTGTTGAGTCTTCATGGGCACTGGCCAGAGGCACCTCCCTGGCAGACATATGCAGAGCAGCGGGTTGGGCAACACCTAATACCTTTGCGAGATACTACATTCTCAGGGTAGAGTCAGTCTCGTCCCGTGTTTTCTCAGGTCCGAGCTGGTAGAACTCTGTAACACCCTGATGGATTAAATCGCTTGCACCTAGCGCCTTTTCCCTCGGCTACCTGGATGACGACTCCCTAGCCATGTGGGTCCGCAATTCGGCGGAGGAATTCGCCGACCCAATCCACTGCAGGTACTCAAATCTACCCCTTACTGGAATAGGTGCTCCGCAGGTTAGGGTACCTACGAGTGGACATGCGTCTCCTTTGGGCAGTTCCCGCTGTCCCCCGGTAGCCGTGTCTGTAGCAACTCCTCCCTCCGAAGAGGCGGGATCTACCACCTGCCACATCTCACATGTGACCTAAAAGCCCATGTGGTGTATTTCGCCACTTTTACCTCCCCTTCTCTGGGCAGGTGTGGTCTCTGGGTAAGACCCCCTTCCCACGATGTGCATAGAGGAAAACGGCCCCAGCCGTTTTGCTCTATGCGAGAAACATAGAGAGAAAAGAGGCCCGGCTAGGCTCGGCCCATTCCCATGTTGGCAAGCGTCATCTTGTTCCCCTGTCTAGGGTAATTATAAGGGTTTCCGACAACTTTATGGGGCATTGGGGAAGAGTACGTGCGGTCTGATACAGCTGGTCGTTTTGGCAAGTCAAGTACCTGCCAGCTCCCGTGTCAGCAGTACACTTACACGGCTCAGCGCATGGCGTGATTTAAATTTGACCCCTAGTGTCACTTTACCCCAAAAAGACGTCTAGGTTACGGATGTAACTTCCATTCCCTGATGGAGGGAACGAGATGTTGTGTCCTCCTGGCCACGTCGCTGAGCCACTGTTGTGGCCGGACCATATCCGGCTCCTCAGAAAAATCCTGAATGAAACAGACGTCTTTCCCCGCCTTTATACCCGTATGTCCGGGGGCGGGACATGCAAATTCTGTCTGCCAACTTCTCATTGGCCTTTTTTCATAGTTCAGAGGTATATTTGGCGCTCAAGAGAGACCCCTAGTGTCGCTTCATCACAACGTCTCGTTCCCTCCATCAGGGAACGGAGGTTACATCCGTAACCTAGAATTTTTTTTCTCTCTCTTGTTAATATCAACATCTTTATGTTGAAATGGTTGATGCCTGTCATGCAAAACTGCTCATTGATGTCATAAAATATAAGTCTGCTTTTTATTCCGCTGTAAATATTTAGTTCATACGTAGGCCCAGATAGCAAAAAATATCCGCACTGCTTCTTTTTGCCGCCGACCCTAAGCTATCGGCTATAGGTGCGTCCCACTGGCGGGGATGACATGTTTGCCGCTGAATTCGTCACTCCCATTTCTTGCGAGATGCCGCCAGCAAACAGTTGGCGGGCCGACTGCTTCATTTTTTCTGGCGGTTGCCTCCGTCTAATGGACTGCAGCCGGCTGGCGGCAAGACGCTTTGAAATACGAGGATTTCTACTCTCAAAATCGACCAGCCATGTTGGCTATTTTTTCTCCAAAGCCATTAGGGTTTATAACAGATACTTGACTCTTGATTCCATGATAAAGTAAGGTTTAGGAAATGACATTTAAATTACTTTGAAACTCTGAAGCGATTATACAGTAATATATGTAAAATATATTGAATTAGTTTATGCACTTAGGTGAAAATTGTTTACATTTCTTTGATTGATGCACATTTGAGACATGCACCAATAAACCAAAAATAATTCCTTTGCTTAAATGAAAGTTTAAACTTACTTGGCAATAAATATCTTTCTGATTAGGTTTTAAAATAGATATTTAATTCATGGTATGAACAATTTAGCAGAATAAATTGATGAAGTTAGACTTTTCACCAATGCTTGACTATCAGTGAACAGTGAAAGACATCTGCAACATGGCCAAAATCTTGGGTATACTTATATTTTTTTTTATTAATTTGCAACCATGGTAATATCTATCATAAACATGAAAATCCCTGTTTTGACCTGAAGGATAAACTCAGTGAAAAAGCTAAATTATCCTCTGGTTTCACAGTTGCGCAAAAATGTTGTTTATGTCTATAAATTTTTTCCAACCTTGATTTTTTTGTTATTTTACCTTTTACAGGTAAGGGATTCATTTGCAATTATGACCTGTACAAATGTTTTTGAAAGTGTTAAAGTCCCTGTAAAGGCAATAAAAAAAAAAATCTAAACACATTATAAATGTTAAAAATGTATTGCTAAAACACATTACAAAGACTGTGAACTGTGAAGTACTGAATAGCCTACGTGCACAAGCGTAGTGACGAACTTCCACTGTCGCCAGAAGTCTGCATATCTGTTTCCGGTTTACTTGCGCGTCGCCCAAAATGTCTGTTTTTACTCGATGTCTCCAGGATCTTCCGAAAATAAGCATCAGCGATGTTCATCACATTGTTGATGCCTGGGTCCCCTGCTCCGACAAGCAAGAGGGACAAGGGCTTTAAACTCTACATATTGAGTTATCTGCACAACTACAAGGGTAAGTATTTTAATCTAATGTGGTGTGCCGGCAGATAGCGGCTAAGCTAGTTCGCCACTTGTTAATTTTTAATGTAACGTTAGTATAGAAGCTTGTTTTTTCTTAGTTGTAAAGCAAACTGTTTGTTAATTTTTGTGATAATTGTAAAATCAATTGTATTAACTTGCTCTCCTCTCAGTTTCTAATAAAGATCAGGGCACAGGTGAAGTCACTGTCAGGGCATTGTGCTACAGGTCCATGAGGAAAGCAGAGAAATCTCACAGTTTGAGTGTATGGTGAAGCTAGAATTGATAAGACAGCAGTTATAGGCTTGTTACTTTAATAGCCCGATGTTCCTGGGGACTCGGCTAAGGTTATTTATGTTTAATGTAACTCAAATCAAATGAAAATAGTTATTGTAGGCAGGTAAGTTTCCCTAGCTGGTCCCCTCCGGGTAAAATGCGTTCTTATTCAAGTTTTCAACTCAGTCATTCGTTTAAGATGCAATCTTGTGTTATAAGTATTAGGCTATCATGATTAAACTGTGAACAAGTTATATAAATAAGTATTAAAATACCTGTGGATATGCCACTTCCCACTCATGAAAGTTTTATATTCTACAAAGGAGCACACTCTACAAAGGCCTGACTGGAGATTTGCCTGATCTATCAGTCCTTCAGGTGAGTAGGGATATAACAATAGCAAATTTCACTGTACAGTATGATATATCAACCAAAATCTGTATACCAATATTTCATTATTTTCTTTTTCCTCCCCTTTTACAAACAAATATTCTGCTTCAAAGAAAAAAAATTTAATTGAATTGATGTTCTCATAAGGGTCCTTCATTATGAATTTGTATGCCATGCATAACATACTGTGGATAGAAATTACAGGGAAAGTTACTGGTATGATAATTGTGGTTATATTATATTACTATTATATTTAGTGTATTGCTAATCAATCAATATATTGTTACTTCCCAGGTGACTGCGGCTCACTTCAAGAGCAGGTGAAGCAAGTTGGGACAATGTTGAAGACGTTTGTGATGTTGCGCGTAGCATGGACAACAAAATGGACACTATGATGCAACATTTCAGTGCCAATGTGTCTGTTGGAGAGTTATCCCTGCCAGGGGATCTGTTACTCCCCCTAGACACCCAGGAAGATTTGGCGTTGCTTGACAACAGTTTGAGGCAGGATAAAGAGCTCCAGCAATGATTTGTAAGTGTGCTGATTTCGTTTATAATGCCATAGGGTAATCTAAAAAGTAAAATTAAGATTGTACACTGCATATTCTACAGTCTGAATCCACAGCCTGTCACATTTAAAATTTATGAGAAGCTTCAGAGAAATGTAATTTGTAACATGTTTTTTTTGTATTTTCAGCTTCGGTTTTTGGCAATCAAATGTGGGAGGGACCTAAAGACAACCGTGTAGCGAATGCTCCAGAGTATCTTCTCTAATCACCTTTCCATCAATACAACCTGGACTGGTGTAGGGGATAAAGCATGTTTTAGAGACATGTTCCTGAAGACCATTGTTCAAAGTAAGTTGGATATTTTTTTTATATTTAAGTAGATGTGTATGACCTTATGCCATTCAAATGGAATGACAGATCTTTATTTTCATCACTGACAACTGGAACCCTTTCTTTATCCTTCAGTCAGTAACATCAAGACCCCTAAAAAAGCCTGCTAAAAGTGTCAGACTACACTCACCCAATCCACACTGTTCACTGTGGAAATTGCTCTTTTTAAAAAAAAATAATAATTCTCGTGACCCTGCCTTGAGGGCAGCTCCTTGGATGAATATGGGATGGTTTGTCCTTTTGCTTAACGATTCTATTATAGTTTGTAAATCCTATTTCATGCCTGATATTTGATATTGCACATTAACTAGTACCAAAAATTCTACTTTCATTCCATCAGTGTGCTTAACTGTTATTCTATTAAAAATAGCTTGGGAATACTATTTCATACCTCTGCACCAGAAAATAGTAGAGACTTCCGGGTTGACTTATTTCACTCAGGATGGAAAGGAGCCATGTATTGTATTACCTTGGTAACTGCATAGCAACCACATGGGCTTACCCTAGCAACCGAGTAACAAATCACATATTTCTGCACCAGAAAATCATACAGACTTCTGGGTTGATTTATTTATGACCATAATTTTTGTTCTTTTCAAGTTATAACATGCTATTTGACGAGTTTTGCCACGGCAAGCACCACTCACATTTTCTTCAGGAAATGTACCTATCTAGTTAGTGGTGCTTGCCAAAGGCAAAGGCATCACTATTGTTATTCGCCATACTTATTAGTGGTGCTTGCAAAGCATCACTATTGTAATCTCACATACTTATTTTTTCTTTTTATTATTATATGTCCGTACAAAACTTCGGCACCTAACTCGTCCCGCACCGTTTGGCGTAGACCCACGAATGAGGTGTCAAATCGAACGGCCTATTGAGGACACGTGTGCTATGACTTTTATAAGCGATCGGGGGTACGGTGTTTGCCCCAGGGGCAAAAAAGTGCCCGAAAAATCCCATAGACTTAACATAGCGACAAACTTT